>NC_088886.1:44693730-44995368 GCF_037157495.1 Lathamus discolor | reverse complement strand
AGATTTTGATGATGGTAGATAACTGTTCTCTGTGATAAAAATTATGATAAAAAATGTGATAAACACGAGATAAAAATTTTTGGCATGTAAACTTTCTGTAATCTAATGGAATATTTGCTTGAAAGATTTAAGAGGCATAGTGACACACCATAACTCTGTCATTGGTATAAAGGAAGGGGCTTTACCCTGAAGAAATACAGGAGTATGACATAGTTTGTTCTGTAATTTGATATTTATATGTTCTTTATTTAGGTTGGTTTTGCAATGTTTCGTGCCTTTCTTCCATCTTAGTGCAAATCTTGCAGAGGAAACTATGCAAAGATTGTAGAGGCAGCTTGCATTGCAATTACTGGTGCTGTCATACTTGAGCTAGCTTTAACCAGCTAGCTGTTGTACAGCCTCAGTGATCTGCAGTCACAACAGCAGTTGTAAATGTATGCCACTCTGCAATCTGCTGCAGTTCCTTAATTTACTTGTGGTGGTTCTTGTGTTTCTGAATTTTGGAAGTGCCAATCTACATGTTGTTCAGGTACAGGAAAGTACAGATCTTACCTGGTCTTTACCTTTATGCGACTTTTACGTAGGTTTAAACTTTACAGTATAAAATAAAGCAAGATTAATATCTTTCTAGCTCTACTGTTTCAACTCTACTTTGTGTCAGCTGACGCAATAAAATTCTTAAAAGTAGCCTGTAATGTATTACATTCCAGGTCTTAAACTAGACCCAAAAGATACTTAAGATTCTTGACATAGTATTCTGTTCATGTGAGTGGTCAAAAAGAAAAAAAATTGTAAATTCTAGGGGCAACATTTATTTACTTAATCCTTATTTGGTTAATGAGACATCACTCTCAGTAGCCCATAATACAATTGATGTATCAGGATGAAAACATGACCTTGATTTTAAAACAAGGTGCAATAATCCATTTCTCTTAAAAAGCTATTGGTTGAAAGTTAAACAAACTAACTGTGGAATTTGGAGTCTAAGCATGTAGAATGCTGTTTGAAATACAGGTAGTATAATGGAAACTTTTTTCTCTGTGTCAAGTTTTTCTGAGCACACTTTAAAGGTGAAAATTTTTGATCAGAACTTGCACAAGACCTTCCTTCCTTCCTTATTTATTTATTTATTCATTCATTCATTCCTTCTTACCTTGACTTTCATGCTGTGGTAGACTGACCTCGACTGGCTTCCAATGTGCCCATCAAGCTGCTCTCTTACTCCCCATCCTCAGCAGGATGGAGGGACAAAATATGACGGAAAAAGCAAGAGAAATCACTCACCAGATACCACCATGTGCAAAACAGACTTGACTTGAGGAAGATTACTTAATTTATTGTCAATTAATAATAGAGTAGGATAGTGAAAAATAGAACTGAAACCACCGTTATGTTGCCTTTCCAGGGTCAATTTCGATTCTGACTCTGCTACCTTCTCTTGCTGAGGGAGGTGGTGAATGAGGGTTGCAGTCAGTCCATAACATCTCATCTGTACCATTTTTTCCTCCTCATGCTGTTTCCCTGCTCCGTTGTGGGTTCCCTTCTGCCCCTAGTGGGAAACAGTCACACACTTCAATGTGGCCTTCTGTGGGCTACTATTCTACAAAACTGCTCCAGCATGGGTCGTTTCCATGGGGTACAGTCCTTCAAGCATGGGCTGCTCCGGGGCGGACTCCCCACGGGATCACAGCTCCTGCCAGGAAACCTGCTGCTGTGTGGGATCCACTGCATTAGCCACAGCTTCTGCCAAGAGCCTGCTCCAGCATAACCTTTCCACAGGCTCCAACTTCCTACAGGCCATCTCTGCCTTCTCTAGTGTGGGGTCCTCCCTGGGCTGCAGGTGGATACCTACTCCATATCCATGGACCCCCATGGACTGCAGGGGACAGCCTGCCTCACCATGGACTCCAGGGGAATCTCTGCTCTGGGGCCTCCCCTCCTTCACTGACCTTTGTGTCTGCAGTTTTGTTTCTCTCACAGTTTTCTCACTCCTTTCTCACTGCTGCTGCACAGTGGTTTTTTATATTTTCCTAAATATACTGTCACAGAGGTGCCATCAGTATTGCTGATGGGCTCAGGTTTGGGCAGCAACAGGCTTATTTTGGAGCCAACTGAAACTGACTGTCAGAAGTGCGGGAAGCTTCTGATCACTTCTCACAGGGGCCATCCCTGCAACTCCGTGCTACCAAAACTATACCATGTAAACCCAATATGCATGAGCACTTTAGTAAAAAATGGTATCAAATGGAGTCGGCCATCACCCTCGCTCCCCGTATCCATTGTGAAGGGAAATATTTGCATTTTCATTTATATTTGCAGCATTGGTGAATACAGTAATTTGTATAAAAATGTCCTTTTAGCTTATAAATCTGTAGCATTGTCTGGCTTTTTACTAATAGTACTCAAATGATCAGCATAATTTCTTGGTTCTGTATATACTTAATCTGCAAGATCCGTCCAGAATAAACAAATCTTGGCCCCAAGATAGGATATTTTACTATCTGTTACTCTAGAAGGTGTTTTGTAGGCTTTTTTTAGGTAGTAACCGCGGTTACCTATATATAGGGGTATGGTTTGCCTTTGATTAAAACCAGGTTTTTTTCCTTACTCCTTGCTAATAAGAGAACTTCAGACTTTCTGTGGAGCTTATCAGTTAGGCATGCAATTACTATTGAATCTATAGATGCTTGAATGTCCAGCTGTTTGAAATGGGATGGGTGTTAACTTTTATTTTCTCCCATAGGAAGGCATGAAAGGTAGGCAAAACCTGAAATTCTGTATCCAGCAAACCTGAAATTTTTTGTAGATACACTCGTATGAATGCTGTCTTCTTGACAGTGGTATTGATTTTTCCACATTTCTGTACTGTTTTTTAAAAACTTGAATTTTCCAGTGAAATGAATTTTATAAACGTAGCCAAGACTATTCAAGTGGTGCCAAGCTAAATTCACCCAAGGAAGAAGCACTTTGTATAAGAGGAATTCAAATTGTCAGTATGTCATAAGAATTTGTTCTAATTTTTATTCACAAAGAAATGTTCAGTTAGCCCACAAATTCTAGTTTTAGAAACTAGAATGATACCTGTTTGGGGTTTTACAGGTGTACATCTGGTATTTTGTACTTCTAGGCTATTTTTCCCTGACCAGACACCACTGCAAACGCTAGGGTTAAGCTGACTCTTGGCTCATGCAGTTATGAATAGTAGCACGTGTGAGGAGAGAAGTAGCATTAACTGGTACAGCTGTGTGAAGGTGATTTGTGAAAGCTTGGTCAAAGACCACATTCAATTGTAGAATACCATGTATAATTTTTTTCATGTAAAAAAACCCACACTAAATTGCAAGGTAGGACATAACCCTTGGAGGCTGCCATGACCATGAATTCAGTTGATACATCTGTTCTTGTGTTTATTTCCCATATCCATTAACATGTTTTGTTCCTTTGCAATTTACAGCGCAGAACTCTGCAAATGCAGGTTTTGCAAACTTTGATGCATTTGGACAGTCTAATGGCTCGAGTAATTTTGGAGGTTTCCCCACAGCAAGGCAGTCTTTTCAGCCCCAAAATACAGGTAGAACTCCTAGCACTTTTGATTAATACTTAATTGAAATAATCCTTACCTTTATGTTGGAAGGTACTCAAGTTTTCTTGCATCTGCCTGCTTTAATATAATCAAGCAATCTGAAGCTCTGGGGAAACTCAAAATGAATTCCTTCTGTTTGGTGTTGATTTTATTTCCCCCACCCACTCACCCAGTGCTGCTCAGAAGTCTGATTTATGGTGCTATGTGTTTGTTAGCTCTACACCTGAAATAACTATGGAAAGGCTAAACCACACTGCTTTTGATAAATATTAAATTGACCATCTTGTAAGAGAAGTGTTTCAGTGGACCCTAAAGCACATCACAGTACCGAAAAAAGTGTGTACCTATGTGTATGTATAACATATGCACACACTTCAGTATGTCTGGCTTCATGTGTAGAGCCTATTGCTAAGATTCATTTTGCTTTCCTTTAATTTGATCATGCTTTAGAACTTCTGCTTGAGCTTACATTTGCTGTTTGTCTAGATCTTTGGCTGACTGACTTTCTTTTCCTTTTTTTTTTTTTTCCTTCTTTTGAGTGTGGTGTTGTTTTAAACTTTTTTTCAAATTTTCTTTCTCCCTCCTTATGTTAACTTTAACCCACACACAATTTCTGGCTCTCCAGCGTTCAGAACGCTTTCATCTAGCTGCAGTTTTGGTGAATTTACTTCAGCTTTTCCTCTCCAGGCTGTACACAGTAAGTTCCACGCAGTGGAAAACTCGGCTTGCTTCATTTTATGCCATTGTAGTATAGCATTTTCATTCTTACTGTTGCATATGTTTTAACTTGTTGATTGTGCTATTAAAGTTGTGTGTTCTGCAGTATGAGTGGAATCCTCAACTGTTATAAAATGTGATGCACATAATGGAACACGTTACTGAAACTTACGTGACCTGTCCAGATCAAATTGTCTGGGCACTGAAGAGATGGAAGTTCATAGTTTAAAGTTGGAACTGAAGTTCAGCTGTGTGGACCTAAACCAGATTTTAAAAATTAATTTATGCATCTGATGTTAGTGGGGACTTGGTATAAAAAGAGCTGTGTTGTGTCTTCCCCCCTCATCTCTTTCCAAACTATCTCTCTAATCCTTGGCATGAAATCGTACTACTTCTGGACTTCTAGGGACTGGGTTTTTTGCGTAGAATGATGACTGACATCTGAAATGGTTAAGCATTGTACTATGAAGTAAATGCAAATAGTAGGTATTCATTAAACGTATAGCAGGAAAATGAAGCTTCTGCATTTTGAATATTAAGTATTCAAGCAAATGCACTTTTTTTCCCCTTAACAAAATACTATTGTTGAAATTACTTTTAACAGCTAATAGTATATAGTTTTTCCAGATCAAATGATGGCTGATTTAAGCTGTTTGGGCCTTTTTTTGTCCCTGATCTGCAGACTGAAAAATAGCAAAAAAATATTCTGGTGATCTGATGTAACTTTGAAGGAAATGGGCAAGCGTTATACATGTGGGGTGGGGTGGGGTGGGGAAATGCTGCCTCATACGACCAGAAAGAGGTGGGATTATTGTGCCTTTAGTTACAGTTAGAAAAACTTTCTCTAGCTTTGGAGTGTTGATCATGTTTAACTTAATTTGTTGCAGGTGGAAGTGCTGGATCAGTGAATGCTAACTTTGCTCACTTTGATAACTTCCCCAAATCCCCCAGTGCTGATTTTGGAGCCTTCAATGATTCTCAGAGCAACACAACAGCAGCTGCAGCCAGTAAAGCTGCAGTGAATAAACTCAGTCTACAGTCAGCTGACAAATACGCAGCTCTTGCTAATCTAGATAATATCTTCAGCGCAGGGCAAGGTATCGAATTCTGTTACTTGATCTGCTTATTCTACATCTGTATGTGTACCACAGGGATGGCTGTGCTTGTTAAAGTAGTAACTGTATTTCAAAATGTCCTATCTATAAGTTATCAGTAGAATTTCATGTCAGTGATTCCTTTATGTGTAAGATGGAAGTTTTAAGACTAAAGTTTCCTCCAAAAGTCTGCATCAGAAGTCTGCTCTTTGGGATCCCAAGTGGAAATATCTAAATAATTATTACTGCAATGATGAAAATATATAAATGTATAAACATATTTTTTATATTCATGCTATATTTGCTATAGCAAAGGCGCTTGAATGGAGAGCTACAGTTGTAGAGAACTACCAGAGTAGCTTTCTTAACTCTCTGCCATAAAAAGACTTTGCTTTAAGTTTTTTATCAAATAGCAGTGATACTTGGATTTAGTTGATTTTAAGGAGGAAAAAAATCCTAGTTATTCTGTAACTTTTTTCTTCTCAAATGGTGTATTAACAAATATGTTGGTTTGCAGTGTAGAGTTTTTTTTCTGAAATGGATTATTTGAGGGTATGTGTTTTATCAAATTTTCCAGTTGAAGATGATGGTAGCATTGAGTTAATATTTTCCAGGGAAACCAGAGGCTCTTTGAAGCTACAGAATATCTATAAAAGCATGACACTTTGCAAATAGCTAATGGCTGATTATATATGTTTTTTTACCCTGTATGCCCTAGAGTGTATTTAATTTTTAAGTCTGAAACTTAAACTCTCCATAAACTTTGATTTTGTTCTCAACATTGGCATCACAAAATATGAAGCTTTCTTCATTACTTCTAATCTGGTTTCTTTCTTTCTAGGTGGTAGTGAGCAAGGAAGTGGCTTCAGTACAGTAGTGTCAGCATCAGCAGGTCCTGCATTGTCAGCCCCAAATCAGTCAAGTGCATCTTCAGACAAGTATGCGGCTTTAGCAGAATTAGACAGTGTGTTCAGCTCCACAGCAACCTCTAGTAACGCGTATACTTCCACCAGTAAAGTTAGCAGGTACTTTGTTAGAAGTAGCTGACTTTCTTTGTGGATTTCAGCAGCATGCAGAAAAGTAACTCAAAGTTGTTTCTTGAATCTGTTATTTCTTGCTTAAATGGGGAAATATTGAATGAGTTTAGAGGTACTTCTGAAACTGTGTCCTGTGTTTTAAATAACAGCAGTACTGTTTGAATGCGATATTATAAAAATAAGAATACTTTCTGTCAGCTGAATGTTCTTTGCACTTTTCCAGTCATTGCATGGTAAACGTGTTGGATGGTAATGCTTTCCTGTACTGATTGCATGCATACTGAAAATCATAGCATCATCCCTGGCAAAAGAATTATTCAGCTATTTATAATGTAAATGGTGCCACCACTTTTTTTTATATCATAAAAGTAATAAATACCAAATGCCTGTTAAAGCTCAATTTGGTACTGCAAGTGCCCCATAGCCTCTGCTTTGCAACCTTTCTGTTAATGGCCTCTGTTTAATACTTCGTCCTGCTGTTGGTGAAGATGTCTTTTCATTGCTTAGCACTAGTTACAGTTTGTGACCCTGGCAGCAGGGGCTCAGTTCTGTGCATCAGTGAATTATGTAGCATTTTGCAAACTGCATGTAAGCATTCCTTTTTTTTTTTTATATGTCAACAGTAATTGTAAATAGTATTTAATTGTTAAACAAGCAATTCTGACATCAGTGATGTATGAATTATTTTCAGCAATGCTTTTGGAACAGTACCCGTGGCTGCTACTGCACAGACACAGCCTGCATCTTCGAGTGTGCCTGCTCCATTTGGAGGTATATAAATGTTATTAACATCTTTTGTGGACTGTTAGCAAAACAAAGCATCTTATTAATTTTTTTGTTGATAGTGTTATACTTTGACACAAGTGATACTGCAGTTACTAAAGGATGCAAAAAAAATAAGTGCGGTTGTTATGATGCTTTTCATATTAAGCATTTTATTATCATTTCCTATTTGTCATATAATTTTAGATATGTATCTCTGCATAAAAGCTGCATAAACTTAATATATTGAGTCAGTTTGGTTATTTTCATAAGATCTTACTAAATAAGTTGTCTTTAATCTTTCAGCAACACCTTCCACAAATCCATTTGTAGCTGCCCCTGTTGCCCCAGTGGTACCTTCAACAAATCCATTCCAGACCAATAGCCGAGGAGCAACAGGTTAGGAAAAAAGACACTTAACTGTTTGAGAAACTTTCTTTCAAGACTTGCATTGATTCTTTTTTTTCATAGCTGGGTAACTTGTTTCTGAATGTTTTCTGTATTATCTATCTCTAGTCTATTTGCTGTGGTGTGTGTGTGTGTGTGTTCAGTGTAGAGTACAATATTTATGAACAGGCTGCAGAAATCAACTTTTTCTTGATAAAAGCTTTTTTTTTTTAATTGGGCAGAGGATGTTATTTTTGTGTTTCAAAAGGTGGCTGTTCTTTTTAAGATCTACCTAACCTATTTGCATCTGTGCTGCCTTCTTAGACTATAACCTTGGATTTGAAGGATGCTTCATAGCAAGTTGCCCTAACATCAGGAATGTCAAGCCTTGCTGCTAAGCTGCACACTTGCTTTTTTCTTTATTTCAAAGTCCTTAAAGCTCTCAAAACCAGAGAGCTGGAGCTAAAACCAGGAGGGTCATGACTTTTGGGCTGTTAACTCTTCACCAGTCTGCTTATTCAGTACATTGGTGTCCTTTATTTTTCTGTCTTGTAACAGTAAAACATATGTTTAAATATAATCTTTACATTCATGAATTACATTAATTTTCTGGGGAGGATTCTGTAGAATCATAATTCCATAAACAAAACCTGAAATGCTTTATAAAGAAACAAACTTGGGCTTTTCTTTAAAAAGCTGAACTTGGATTTAGATGACTGCTAGGTTATCGAATTTTCCTCTTCAAAGGCACTGCTAAATTTTGGCACTTTTATCTATTAACTGGACTTTCACAGTTTTAAATCTGCTGATGTATGCGTTTTAACATTGAGTTGTGCTTTGCTCAGGGCTTTACATAGGTTGAATTAAACTGATCAGGCTGAACTAAGTCAATTTTAAAATTGCTCAAATTCCTCTTCTCTGCTGAAATGAATTCTGTTTCAGTGCCTTTTGAGATATTACGCATTTAAACTTGTTGAGCTGTCTAATGTCCAAAATATCTTTCTCCTTATTTTAGTCTCATTCCTAACTGTTCTGACTTGGATCGTGGTTAAGAACTTGTAGCCCTCTTTAGATGAGTTTGTTTGAATATGACAACTCTCACCTTCCACCTTCTAAACTGCTATCCCTGGCTTGCAGAGGTTCTAACCCTTTGGCAGCTATACTGATGTTAGGTTCTGGGTGACAGAGGTAGTGGCTATATGTAAAGATAATTTTCTATCCTTTCAGTGTTAGGTGTAAACTTGTAGCTTGTATTTTTATGCTAAGCTTTCTTTCTGCATGAACTTTGCTATTTATTACATGGGATATTTGCTTTGTAGCATTTGTTTATAATGGTTTTCTAGCTTAACCTATTGCTAGTCATGCTATAGATGAATTGTTCGGTACATGTTCGGTGTGTATATTTCTATATATAACTAAGAAATGACTGTTCAAGAGTGTGTAAATGATTTGACATTGTCTGGTCTCTTTGTGGCTTCCATAAGGCCTCTCGGGAGCAATGCACTCTCACATATTTCCTCAGGCTCATTTTGGTAGGTGGCCACATTTGGTATTGAGTTTCTTGTGGCTAATTGTTCTTGCTTGTAAAAGCTTATTGATAGCTATCTGGTTCTCTGCACGTGGAATTTTGGAAGACCTTCCGTTTTTTTTAAAATGGAATGGGTGTGAGCATTTGGCACCTGGGTAAGGGGAGAGAAGAGCGTACATAAACATCCTATTAAACAACTAAAACAAAACCATTATTGATATCCTCCATGGTCACAATATAATGCTAACAAGTTGAGTGATTCAAGTTTCTTCCAACAGCAGCTTGATGCCTTTTGGGATATCCCAAGTCACTGCTCATTTTGTTGTGCTTTCATTTGCTGTTTTAGCAAGTTTTCCTGCTGAATAGCTTCTCTGCTGACTGTAACTTGAACAATGTTAGTACATTAGTTTTGCATGTACTTTGTCAACGGCTTATGTAGATCGTCTTACCCTTGAATACTTTTGGGGTAAATTTTTCAACAGATAGTTCAGCTGTATTAGTTTAATACATGTTTGGTTTTTTTTGTTTTGTTTTTTTCTTTTATTGAACAGTTGAGCTTGCACAGAATGTAACTTGCACCATCAAAAAAAGTCCTGTCCAATGTTTAACTAGAATAAAATGCTCGATGTCTGTATTTGCACCCAAAAAACTCCTGTCTTTACACTTCTCCTTTCAAGAATAACTCCCAAAAGAGTGAATAATGGTTTTGTTACTACATTTTCGCACTTGATGTACTCCTCTTTATTTGCTGAAGGCATGTGCAACTGCATATGGGCTGAATGTTCTTTACTTGAAATGTCTAGCAGAGAATCAGATGAGAAGTTTGGGGTGGTGGTTTTTTTTTTTTTGTTTGAAGTCTTACCTCCACAGTAAGAGCATTTGCAAATGGAACTTTGTGTGCAAATAATGTGCATGGTGAGAATTTCCTACGAAATGAGGATGGGATGAGGAGAGGGGATGCATGTATCCCTTAGGACTTTTTTTGTTATTCTTCATTTGTAACTTCCTGTAATGCTACTTGAGTAGGAAGATCCTTTCATGCTTTTCTCAGAAGGAGAAAACCAGAGAGGCTTATGCTGCCTGAAAGTGCTTGCTTCTGATACATACAGACTTTAACCAGAAAAGCTGTGGGGGAAGCGTATGATAATGCAGACAACATCAAATGTAATTCCTTGTCAGAAGGTATATCTGGGTGTGCTGGATCTAGCAATCTTAAAAGATTCAATTTTTTAAGTGCAGAAGTAAATTATGCACCTCGTTGGTGATAATCCAAGCTAACAAATCAGTTCAGTGGCTGTAGAAGTTGAACCTAACTTTTAACGTATGGCCACTGAGGCATTAGGAAGCTTTTCCTAACATGACATTATAGTAATTTGTCTCATGGAAATAAAGTGATGTCTTACAAATAATTGAATGTTATTTTTTGCCTACCAGCAGCAACATTTGGTACTGCATCCGTGAGCATGCCTGCAGGATTTGGAACTCCTGCCTCCTACAGTCTTCTTCCTACTAGTCTTAGTGGCAACTTCCAGCAGCCCACGTTCCCAACCCAAGCAGCTTTCTCTCAACAGACTGCTTTTGCTCAGCAGCCAAATGGTAGGTCGATACATTTTAGATAATGTTGTTTAAATTGGAAGCATGGAGAAAATGATTTTTCTGTAAATTAGCAAAAATGGGTGCATATTTATTTCTTTGTGAACTTGATAACTTTGAGGGGTTCCCACACTATGTTTTGGCTCTGTGTTGTGCTTTCTGACTTGTCTGTGTGCAATGACATAACTGAAATTTTACCCTAATCTGATACTAAAATTAAAAGTATTCCTTGGCTTAGAAGGGATTTTAAGCAGGCTGGATTGGATTGCTTTGCCTTCATTTTTGGAGTTTCTGCAACTGATAATAACATTTTCTCTAACTTCACAGAACACAGGCAAGAGAAAATTAGGAAGTACTTGTTTATTTAAATGATAAAATTACATTGAAAAAAGTGCATGTGTAGAGATTGGAAATTGATTAGCTCCTAACAGTTGATAGCGAACAGAAAGCCCAGCTATATTTTTTACACTTAAGATTCCTGGTAGTTTTTCAGTAGGATCAATCCTGCCAAGCTTCCACTTACTTTTGTGTGGGAGCTGCAGCAAAGAACTTTGTTCTCTACTAGTATTAATAATTTTCACTTCTCCTTCCAAGGAGCAAGTTTTGCTGCATTTGGACAGGCAAAGCCTCTAGTAACTTCTTTTGGACAAGTTGCAGCTGTTGGAGTACCTAGTAACCCTTTTATGGTGAGTTGTTGCATGATACTAAGTTCTCTCTGAAGAGGCATAATGCGTAACAGTTCAGTTAGAGACACACAAAGATTTTGGGTTTGTGGTTTGTTTTTTTTCTGGGTTTTGTTTGGTTGGTTTTGGATTTTTTTGCTTTTGTTTGGTTTTGTTTTTCTTCACGTTAGGGAAGGTAGCACATGAATCTCCTACATGCAATTCAGTATGACGATGACATGGCATTTGTAAGGCTAGTCAGATCAAAATAGAGGTACTTGTATACTTTGCTCTTACAGTAGTAAGATTTGAGAAGTACCAGGGGAAAAAGACCACAACATAAGAAAAAATTATTCTAATAGGGTGGTTTTTTTAATGTATCTTGCATTAATGATTTACAATCTGAAAACAAAAAACTTAAGTATTCATCTTATTTTTCTTCTTTTATTCCCCCCCTAGGCTGGTGCACCAACAGGACAATTCCCAACAGGGAGCCCATCAACCAATCCTTTCTTATAGCCTTATAGACACTTTACCCAAAAGAACTCTTATGTGGTCACATAACATCTCTGCGCCTCTTGCACTGTTGTCTTGTTTCACTGATATTAGCTTTAAACACAAAAGAAGTCTTTAAGAAGTAAAAATAAAAGCCTGCATTGTGTACCTTTAAGAAAATGAAAAATATTAATAAAAAAAACCCCAAAACAAAAAAGCACCACAAAAGCCCCAAGAAAATCATCTCCCCCCCCCCCCCCCCCCAGGTAATAACGTGCAAAATGGAGGGCTATGGTAACATCCTTGATCCTGTGAGCTGGCAGGTAAAAAGTAGCGGTATCATGTATATTAAAATTGGCTAATAAGTTATTGCAGATACCACATTCATTATGCTGCAGTACTGTACATATTTTTCTTAGAAAATAGCTATTTGTGCATATCAGTATTTGTAACTTTAACACATTGTTATGTGAAAAATGTTACTGGGGAATAGATCAGCCACTTAAGGTGCTGTTGTATCTCTTGGAATGAATGAGCTACATCATTTTAACCATTGGTATCGGAAGTCATGAAGTTAAATTGAAGGTTTGTTCATTTCTCAATGTTTTCCTTTCCTAAGAGCTCTTCTATTTATACATGCCTAAATCTCTAATGTTAGAGGGATACCTGTCTGCATAATAAAGCTGATCATGTTTTGCTACAGTTTGCAGGTGAAAAAAATAAATATTAGAAAAAAAACCCACCACGTAGCATTATTTCTGTGCAGTAACATTTTATTGGGTTAAAATGTATTTACTGTGAGACGTTTACATGGAGGAATTATCAAAAGCAAAATGCTTAAAGGTGAGTTAAGCTTAAAATTTTCACATGCCTCACTCTAGATATGTTTCTTTGTGCCCTTGTGATTAAGCTTGCTGTTCTAGCCCAAGTGAAGTGACATATCAAACAGGAAACTTAATTGAACTTGCATTATTTTGACAGGGTAGCTCTGTAATGAAGGACACTGAAAGCACTGGGGAGGGTAGTTACTGGGGAAGTGGTTAGCTGAAAAAGACATACTTACATGTAGCTAATGATAGTCTTTGAACAAGACGTAGTTGTGATCACAACAGTGTGTAATTGCAGGCCAAGGTACCACAGCTGTAATAGCACTCTTTTGATTAAAAATTGATACAAGTAACACCTCCTGTGTAATATCAATTGACTATTTTTTTTATTTACTGGATTATTTCCTGCCTTACTAGCATGGATTTGTAGACAAGGAAGAAATGTCTGGCTTGTCTATTCTGTAACACTAATAAGGTTCAAGAAAAATATAACTCTGCATCAGATTAGTTGGTGATGGTATGTTAAACTAAGGGAGAACTTGGCTTAAAGTCAAGTGTCATACTGGAACTAAACAAATAGTGTAGATATATAATGAATACATTGACTGAGAGCTTAAAGGTTTCAGACCACTGGAGAATAAAATCATAACACCTTTCAAGATAACAGGAATACATAAGATCAGATTGATTTTTGAGGAAAAGATGTGTAAGTCCATATGAGGTAAACTCTCGAAGGTAAGACATTTACACTTGCTGTTTTCTGCCTGATTGGTAGGTCTGCTTATTTCTAGGGGAGCTGAAAGACGTGACTGCTGCTTGTAAAAACCCTTCTTATGCCAATGCTTTCGACTTCTGTTGCCTGTCTGTGGGGAGGTAGTAGTTCCTGTGTGTGTGTGTTTATTTTTTTTTTTATTTTTAATTTTTATTTTTATTTAAGCTTTGGAGATCGCAAAGGGGACAGGCAGCTTGTACAACAATCTGCTTAAAGTCACATTTCTTACTGAAGTGTATGGGCTTGTCCTGTTGGCATATTCAGAGGTAAAACAGACTTGAAGTATTTTTTCCTTCTGATGTGGAGTGCTGGTTAGAGTATGAAGTATAGTTTAATTCCCAAGGTTCTCTGTGAAATTCACTAAAGAAATGGCAAGCAATTGAGGGTTTCCAGGCTGCTAGTGATGCCCTTGCTCTCGCCACTGATTTTTAGCAAAGTATAAGTAGCTTGTAGTTCTTCCCTGTTGTTTATCTTCCCTCTTTTGGGATAGTAATGGTAAATTCAATGAAGAACTGAATTATGTAATACAAGGGAACTGCAAGGATTCAGAAGGATGTGTGAAACACTTAACTGCAGGGAACGGGATCAAATCTACCAAACATCTCATCAAGATGAATAGCCTTATGGAAAGGGAACAATCGTGTGATCTCTGCACTTAAATTAATGTAAATGAAGCTTTGGGCAAGGCTTCGTTCATCAGCATCTATTGAAATTACTGCTGAGGAATGCAGCTGATTACTGCTAAGAGATACTGAAATTCATTTAAGCATGCAAGGCATGTAGTTTTAGATTATGCTGCAGAAATAGTAGAATACCTTATTTTTTCGTAACTAGCTTGAATACAGATAAAAGGTTGGGAACTTTCATTATACACAACCGTGTCTGTTCAACATTTGTTCACTAAGTTTTTCAAGCTCCAGACAAGTAGCTGAAGATCTTGAATTGTTTTGAGTGTCCTTTATATTGAGCAGAAACTAGACACCATATCTGTTTTGTTGATTACATTTTGAAAATAGCTATATTTACAAAAATATTTTTTTTCCTATGATTGTGTTTTTGTCTTTGAAACCTGTGCAGTTGGTCTCACAATTGCTCGTGCAACTAGCATTGTTGCTAAAAAGCTATACTTTCACTAGCTTTTCAGTATCTTCTGTTTTAGAATCAAAGCATTTAACTTTAGCCCTTGTACAGAAATTAATTTGTAGACCACCTAGATTAATACTTTCAGTCCTGTTATGTCAGCTCTTATGTGTTTAAGACAATGCGATAAGAGGTACCTCCTGAGTTCTGCAAGGCAGATGTGATGCTCAGGTGCTGCAGTTCAAAGCTATTTAATGGCTGCAAACTCCCAAGCACCATGTTGAAACAAATGCTAAGGCAAGAAATAAATTTGTAAAGGACCAAATTTAGTCAGAATTCCTGAAATAGAACTGTGAATAAGATGCAAGTATTCTGCTCTTTTGAAGGGAAAACTTACTGGGGCATAAAGGCAATCTCAGGCAGCTTTTAAAATTACGTTTTTACAGGAATTAATGATTTTTTTACTTTCTTGTGAGCTGACTTTGGGGAAATGTCAGTTTATAGAGTCATAGAATAGTTAGGGTTGGAAAGGACCTCAAGATCATCTAGTTCCAACCCCCCTGCCATGAGCAGGGACCTTCTGACTCTTGGCAAATCTGTAAGTTATGGTAAAGGGACGCAATGTAATTTGCTGCTATTTGATGCAGTTGACTCCGAAGTGGACATGATTGAATCAGGAGGAAAAATATTACCTAACTAGCTTTAGTTATATCTAAACTTCTAGTTGTGTTATTTAAGACTGCCTTGGATAAAAATTGAAGTGTCTCCCCATGGTATAAAATAATAAGCTAGTTTGGGAGGGGTTTTGTTTCTGAAGGTAAGCATAGGTTGGTCATGGCAGTTATCAGACCTAATTAATACATATGCCTATAAGGACAGACACTAAAAAGGAAGGTTAATGTTTTGTATTTGTACATCCCCAACAAAGTTATAGTGCAGGTGTTACTGCATCAGTTGCAGTTTGTCTGTATATAGTGACATGTTTTCCTTGCATTCTTGTAACTTCACGTTTCTGAGGAGTGCATTGTCTGTGTGTGGTCTGAAATGACTGCATTTGGCTGTAAACTGAAGTGGCAGTATTGTTGTGCTATGTAGTGTTGCAGTAATCCACCTTGGAACACACCTTGGAAAAACAAACAAACAAACCCAACTGGTTTAGTGCTGTTTAACTTGCTTTAAAAACACGTGTCACAACTTCCAGTTGAAAAAGTTCAGATGATGCTGCCTTCTGCACTGTGGCTTGCAACCATTCCTTTTGTCTCTGTTAATGATCACTGCTTTCACCAACCACGTTGGTATTTCTGCAGTTGAGGGAGATCATGGTGTATATGCTTCTGATTAGGAAAATTCCAGCTATGAATGCGAAGTAGCTGCCATAAATGAGAAACTGGGCAATGGTGGTGGGGAAGAAAGATGAGGAAAAATTAAAAACTACTACTCTTAGGTAGTAACTTAAGAGTGTCCCTCTGCTGCTGCCTTCCCTTCCATGCTATCCACACCCCAGAATGACCCCATCTTGAAAGGATTCAAGAAGTCTGGATGCTTGACTTCATACTTTAGGAAGTCTGTGGCTACAGAAGGCGAGGAGGATACTGTATTATGTGCTTCCCCTCCCCACCTCAGTTAAGGGAGGAGGACAGCTACCCTGCACTTCCTGGCTCTTCTCTGAAAAGATGAAAGCTAAAGATTTGTACACAAGTTTAATATTTAGGAATTTAATGGGGAATTGTGAGATCAGTAACTTTTCAGAATTACAGTAACTTAAAGGTGCATCCATTGAAATATATCTTAGAATTACCCTAGTAATAAACCTGTAGGTTACCTTTCAGCTTGCTTCCTGCTTCTGTTGGGGTATTTTGATTAGTAAATTTATGAATAGTAAGCCTTTGAAGAGATAAATAAAACTAAGCCAACAAAACTGAGTAATAGGTGGTGGTCTTTCCGTTCTTCTCTATGAAAACATTCTTAAAATTATTAGAGAAAAGCAAAATTAGCAGAACCAGGGGACAAGGAGGTTGTAGTAGCCACTGCCAGTGCACTTCAGATGAACCTGTTTTTCAAGTGAGTAACTGTCCTAAGCTAGCACATAACCCAGTATATTACCAAAGGCTAATTGTGGAGTAGAAGCCTCTTTTGGAAGAAGGCAGAGGAACTGAGAGCAGTGCAAGTAATGTAGTTTACCTGGATGCTTATACTGAGTCCCAGACCTTTTGAATCTACTACAAGAACAGTTAAAATTGTCTGAATCAGCAGTGCAACGAAGTTGTTAAAGCCAAACATCAAAGCATAACGCTCCATGCTTAGATTGACAGCAATCTGAAACCTGAAAATTAATGCACAGGTGAGCAAAAGCACGGAGAACAAATACGTTTGCAATTTTACTTATAGGAGGAAGTTTGGGAATAATTTGATGTGCACAGTGGATTCTTCAAAGGATAAAGCCTTGGCTATTAAGCTTCAACAGCGCCATTTTGGCAGAAATCTGGCTTTGGTGCTTTTGTGCATCCTACTTATCTTGAACGGATATTTTTGTTAAATACTTGTGCAGGATCATTTGATCATGCTTGTACATAGATCATTTAAAAACTAGAAGTAGGATAAGATTGTTTCTGACTTGGAACAACCTATTGTAATAGGTCATAATTTTAAGCATAATTTATATAAGCTAGAAATACGTACTGCTGTCATGACCTATTTAAAAAACTTCTATGAAAGCTTTCAATAAAATTTAGGTAAATTTGAAACTGTGACACTGATTTAAATAAACTTAATTAAAACAGTTGTTTATACTTACGTTGCTATTGTTATAAGGAGCATATAGCATGCTTTAAAGACAAGGTAACCAGCATAACATGCCCAGATGTTGTCAGTAAAGTGCATGAGAAACAGAGAACCAGCATCCATTGCAGAGAAAATTCCCAAAGCCAGTTCTCCAGAAAGATCCCAGTTTACTTTGACGTATCCAACTGCCATGGATGTTGCTGAACCTAAAAATGTAAAAGTAGTCATTGGAACTCTGAAACTTTATCCTTCTAAAGCCATTGCATAACTGTGTAAATGGATCATACCGGGAGCTCTAGTGACTGTTACAGTTGCAATGGGTTTTGATAATGGTGTGGTTTCTATTTTCTGCTAGTGGTGTGGGAGACTTATGTTGATTTGGGTGTTTTTCTCCTTGCTTGCAGAGCCTGCACAAACTGTAGTACTCTGAGAAAGTGCCTCATGCCTAAGGCTGGGGGCAGCAGTGCACAGTCTATTGTTGCTCCATTTTTTGACAACTGTGAGCAGAGAGAACAATCCTACCAACCATTTTCTGCCAAAATATAAATGGACTTTTTCCTTCATGGAAAGATCTTTATGAAAAGAAAATCTGTTGCACTCCATGCTTGCTTTTTTTTTTTATTCTTTTTTAATGAAAATGTCATTTCAGTTTTTGATAAAAAAGAAAATTATGAACTGTTTGTCAGTGTGTTACTGACCTTCACATATAGTAGAAAACTTGAGTGTAAAATGGTATAAAAAAACCTCCAGGCCTTGAATGGTTTTCTAGTTTTGCATGGGGGTTTGTTTTGTTTTCAGTTGTGTGTTTTTGTGGTTTGTGAGTTTTTGGGTTTGTTGGGATTTTTTGTAATCTCTGCTTTCCCAGCTTCGCCAATCCTGAGGCATTGATCAAGATACAGGTGCAGTCACAGTGTATTTATTTGTTCAGGAGCACTTACCCTGAAGTGATCTTTAATTGACATGCTAAACAGACTATCTAGAGCAGAGTAGCTGTTAATATGCTCTTATAATTCTTAAACCACCCAGCTTAAAGTATATTTGAGGGAGGAATATAAAAAGTGTCATTGCGCAGGGTTTTTGAAGTGTTTACTTTGGGTTAAGTTCATGGCCTAAACAGCTGTGATCTTAAGCAGTTAAAATGCTTTGGTGGAATGAGGCTCCCTTAAGAAAGGAAAGCTTATCTCTGTATATTTAAGATTAATTTTGAAGACTCCACTGATAAAGTTGTAGAGTAAAAGCACAATTTGCACACTGTTTTGGGTATTATATATTGGAGGCTGTTGCTGTTCACCTTGGCCCTAATAGAAGAGATAAAAAGGTATGAATGACGTTGCTAAAGAATGCCATCAGCACAGGACTGGTTAGAACTAATTGTTAATGATCTTTACTTACCTAGAAAAGTTGCAATTGCTTCAACAGCTCCATTGTACACTGCAGAGCTGTGAGAGGGGGCTCTGAAGTCCCACAACACTTGGATATAATTCAGGACCTGGTTAAAGCCTGCTGTAGCCAAAGCCCACCACAGGGACCAGTAGAGAAGTTTCCTAGAGCTGTAGCAATCCTTCAGGTCCTTGCTCAGCTGCACCAGAACCCCAAGCACATGATTCTGTGGCTTGGCATCACCAGCCTGCTGTTCAGGTGCTGGTCCCATGTCAGCAGAAGGAGAGCTCTTGTCCTCTTGGCAGCTCAGTGGCCTGTCGGAGCTGACCGTAGCCACTGTTTTATCTGTTCCTGGGAGAGCTTCCGAGATCTCTTTCCTGTGGAAGAACATACTCTTTTGGGGCACTGGCAGGAAGAACGAACACAGGAATGCCAGGGAGACAGAAGCCAAAGTAATGGCGTTAAGGTGAAAGTAGGATACATCTGCTAAGGAAACCAGCAGCTGTCCCAGCACAGCACCAGTGGTGGCTGCAACAAGAGTGATACTTCTGCAATAGCTCGTCACTCTCTGATAGTGATCGGTGCTGACAACACTGTAGATGTAGGCGTAATAGGCGACCTCGGTGGCTGTCACCATCCCGTAGAAGAATTCCACTATCTGCATGGCCACCACTCCACGTGCGAAGAGGAGCAAGAGCCACGTGACGATGAAGCTGATGCCCTGGAGGAGGAGGATGGGCTTGTAGCGCACATAGTCTGTAACGAGGAAGACTGGGAGAAGGAGTGCAAGGTAGGAATATGTCCAAACTGGGAAAACCTGGTTTGTAACCTAGAAGAGAGAACAAAAGAGGATGTTGTTTTTTTGGGGGCTTTTTTTTTTTTCCTAAATAAATTTGAAATGTTGTTTTTGAGGCTTTTTGATAAAGGTGTTGGAGGATCACAGTTCTAACAGGAAACACTGGATTGTGCGAATTGCACTGGCTTAAATTGCCTTGGGGTTGGACTCGGTGATCTCCAGAAGTCCTTTGCAGCCCTAATGATTCTGTGAGTCTTTGTAAATTCATGAAATTGTAAATTATGAAATTAAATTACGAAACTGTAAAAGGGCTCCTTCAGGAGGCAAACACAGTAATGCTAGGCTCCACTAAATAGGTAAATTGGCTGAAAAATAATTCCAGTAGAGGCCTGTTCTCTGCCTTAATATTTGCTACTGCACATCAGGAGTGACTGTTCCTCATATTAGATGTATGTGGGTGAACCAGTCTTGTCTTTTCTAATTATACCATAGCTCCATGACTCAGCTACTTGTTAATGATGCCCACTGTTGGGAAGTGTACACCTAAAGCAGGCAGTGCTGAACAGAGGAACCGAGCATGGCAACTTGAAGCACATGCTTTCGTCCAAAAAAAAAAAAAAAAAAAAAACAAACGAACAAAACACCAAAAACCCCAAAGGAGACAAACCCCCCCCCCCCCCCCAAAAAAAAACCAACACACCAACCAGCAAGTAAACAGACAAGAAAAAAAACCCTACAGCTTTTTAAAATATGAATCTGGCCTCCACAGGTTAATGAATGTATAGGGCAGCCCTGTAACATAGGTAGTAATCCAACTGCTCATCTGGGAAAGTCTGCTTGGTTTTCTTATCATTTGCAATCACTGTCATTATCAGTGTAATCAGTTCTGTGATAAGTATAAGTAAGTCTTAGTGTTGCCCCTCTTCTGGGGTTCTAGGTGGAGAGAAGAACTAGTTGACCTGACTGCTGAAAATACAATTTCTTGAATGACCATAATAGTGGTTTCAAAGTCTCAAGAATGTAGGGACTTTAGTTTTGACCTTCTGCAAAAGAGGGGACTCCTTAATCTTTTCCAGAAGCATCTTAAATATGAGTCTCCAGATAAAATATACATGTATTACTGAACACTTCATCTCTCCTTCAGCGTTTAATTATTACTTAAAAGAATAGTTACTTCTTCAATTGTTAGGTTTTTGTCTGGTCCAGTTAGATAAGGAGTGAGAAAAGATTCTGATGGCCTCATCGTGGAGAAGAATCCATTTGCGCATATGATCAGTGTGGGATAAATCCAGCTGCGACCTACGGCTCCCTTCCAGCAATCCATAGTCCTAAACAAAGAAAGAAGAAAAAGGAGCAGAACAGGAATTCTGTAGAGATTCTCTTCACAGTTGTTAAAAATTTATTTGCAAGTTTACTTTTAAACAGTCTTTACCCACAGCCCTGCCGAAGCCATAACCACCAGCTTACTCTGGACTTGGCAGATGGCTGGCAGGGAATGGTGACCCAGAGTTCTTGCTGGTATGCAAACGTGACCATAATCCAGTTACCTTGCTCTCTAAATAGTGGGCAGCCTGGACCATGTCCAACTCTCCTGCACAGCAGCAGGCTGCACGTGGGGATCTCATCTTGGGTAAGGATGCCTCTCAAGGTTTGTCCTTGAGGTTAAGAAATTCCTTGCCGTGATAGATTATGGATAAATGATTAATAGCACGTTAACTTTGAAATCTTAATGAAGTGATATAAAGGATTGATTGTGAATATATAATCCTTTATTCATAAACTGTTGACCAAATCTGGGACTAGGATTGGATCTAGCCGCACTTAGCCTCTTTCCTGAGAAGGAATTGATAAAGCAAGAGGGTCCTTCCTGAATCTTGCACCTCAATGGGAGGGTATCACTGATGGTTTTGTTCTACCATGCCCTCTTATGCAGTAAATAATCAAATGTACCTTGCCAGTGAGTCTTGTAAAACCACTATCACATTTACCGTTGAATTTAAAGTATATTGTTGCCTCTTGTGAGTGAAGTGCATGACTCCATCTGTGACACCTAGTTCTGCTAATGTTTCTCTCGCTAAACCTGCCAGTAGTTACAGATGTAGCTTGTAAATGAACAACTTGGATCAAAGTGCATTGGTGGCAGCAAACTCCAGCCTTTCTATTGTATACCAAAGGTTGTTTTTAGTGACAGAATTGAGTGGATGTATCATAGTGCAAGGATGAAGTTCCATTACAATCTCACTTCTGAATGAGTGAAACTGTGAGATTAAGGCTCTATGTCAGCATGCTCAAGAAGGCTTTTTTTTTTTCTGGTTAATTTGCAGCCTGAGAGCCAAGTGGAACGATAGAAGTACAAGCCTTTTTGCAGAACATAAAAACACACCAGCCAGCTTGCAATCCATTTTAAGCTCACTTTCTTCAAAATGCTTTAATACTTACCATATTTCTTGCACTTTAGTCATTTTAGTGGGGAAAGAAAAATGCAGAAACTATCTGCTCATGGCACCTGCTCAGTCCTAGAAAAAAAGAATATTGACTTCACTTTTGAGAGTAACGATCAGAAGGAAAAATAAGATTTGTTTCTTCACAGTAGCTGGCAGCAAAAAGAAGTCTAAAGAGATTAGGGTTTGGGGTTTCTAGAGGTTATTTTACTTGTTTTGCATTAGAAAGTCAATTCTACTGTCCCAGGAAAAGCAAGCAAAACAGTGTTCTGAAACATAACAGAATGAAAGCAAAGCATTGATATTTAAGCAAACTGTTACAAGATATTCCTTTTAAATAGCAGAATTCCATTTTACATCAGGCACTTTCATAAGTGCTTATAATTGCACAGTGTGATTGTATTTATTAGAACTTAGCATAAGTGGTATGTTAAGGCAGTATTTCTGTGATCTCAGAGGAATGTTACAAAAACCAGCCAGAACCTTAAAACTTGATTTTAAATGATTGCCTCTAATTACCATCTTTCTCTTACAAATTGCTGTATATAAAATCGTAGAATCATAGAATAGTTAGGGTTGGGGAAAGGACCTTAAGATCATCTCAGTTACAACCCCTGTGCCATGGGCAGGGACACCTCCCACTAAACCATGTCACCCAAAGCTCTGAATCTGGCCTTGAACACTGCCAGGGGTGGAACATTCACAGCTGCCCTGGGCAACCCATTCCAGTGCCTCACCACCCTAACAGTAAAGAATTTCTTCCTTATATCCAATCTAAACTTCCCCTGTTTAAGTTTTAACCCGTTATGCCTTGTCCTGTCACTACAGTCCCTAATGAATACAGCCTATATTATTTTTAACTCTAGATCTGCTTTGAAATATTTTGATATGCTACCTTTTCAAAATAAAACCACATTAAAATCTGGACTTCTCAATAACATCAGCATAATCTTGCATTACTTGCAAATGCACTGAGAAAATGTGTGGCCAGCATGCTTCCAAATAACTCCAAAGGTAACAAATTACCTGTCAAAACTGTGGCTGTGGTGCATTTCCTGTGGATTCATGCGCAGCTTCTTCCTAGGATGACTTCTGTCTTTTGGAAGAGGAGTCAGAATCCACCCTTCAGGACTGGAGGTAGTAAGAAATTTCTGCCTGTTTCTTAAAGTTCATTCTAGACTTGATAAAATGTTAATAGACTTTATATAATAATAATTCAACAGAGTTCTTGCTTGTAGAATTTATCCATGAAGATTGCAGGGGAAGCTTTCTCCTTTACAGGTTTTGTCAGCAAACTAATTTAATTTTTAGATAAAGCTTTAAGACTCACAGTGGCTAATGATTAATACAAACCGACAGAGCAGGAATGCAATCATGATTGCATTTCTGTGTTACTGAATACCTTTAAAAGCTCTTGTCTCTGATTCATGGGTAAAACACAGCACCCATATTACAGTTTGGACTCACCCTGACCTACTCCTGCACATAGTGTGGTGGCCTCTGGGCTCAGGGGGTCTTTTTCATCTGTCCTGGCTTTGCTGGGGATAAGAGGAGGTAAGACATTGAATAACTCATACTATTAGTTGAGCAGGAATTGGTTCCATATAAGGACCAATCTGTCATTTAAGAGTAAATCGACAAGAATATGAGCTTCTAAGTCTATCCTCTAGGCTAAAAAAGTCAGACCTGAAGTACTTCAGAGAAATGCTGCTGCTTTGCTTTCCTTAACCCAGTGATTAATTTATTTTTAATTTAATTATTCTATTGTGGGGTTTTTTTAAATTGTGTTTTATTTATTTTTTTTTTTTTTAGGCTGGGCTCCCTACACTTTCTGCTGTTCTTCAGAGGGCAAAGTTAACTGTGAAGCCTCTTGTTGGAATGGGTGTTGTCAGTGGGAGCATGCTGTGGCACAATGGGCTCTGTATAATACTCAGGGCAGCTCTGTGAGCTGAACAAAGCCTGGTCTTGTTCTATAGGTATGGAAAGCTCTCACACCACTTGGAGTGTGTAGTGCAACCAGGCAGGCAAGTGTTCAGAGAAGCCAGGCTTGCCTCTGCATATCTTTCATTACCAATGATTACTGAGAAAGGGAAAGAACCATGGGGAAGATGCTTCTGGGTAGGCCTACTGGCCCACTGAAAGGTGGCTGCTGACTAGCATTTCTCTGGTAACCTGTGCAGTGCTGGGTTAATACCTTCTTGCTTTGAATGCAAAGATACAATTTGTTTGCTGCCTTGTTGGCCAGAACTGGCCTTATAAGCTTGCTGGACTGTATCTTCATAGAAGACTAGTGCCCAGACCTACCAATGTTTCAGTGGTAGGTAGTGTTGTGTTGAAAGAGGGGTGTAGCTATGAGGAGCGATGTGCTTGGCTTTGGTTTTTCATATTTGGGTGGAAACCATTAGTATGCTGGGAGAAAGATAAAGACTGAATGCTTAAACCTTCAAGGAAAGGTGGATTTGTTCAATTTCCTCTTCCTGCAGAACTAGGGCCTGTGGTTCCAGCCTTACTCGTAACCTGCTTAGCCTTAACTACTTCCACTTCAAAGAGTGTAAATACAAGAATACACAGGTAGATGTATGCATCTTACTGTTTTGGATGAAATCTCTAGTTCCTGGGTTAACACTAATTCAGAGCTGAAAGCCCAGGGTAACATGAGGTCTTACCATTCTCTTGATGTTGTTTCTGCCTCCAATGCATTATGTCCTTCCTAACACTTTGAAGAGCTGTCATCTTCCTTTTCTATCCCCCCCCAGCGCTCCAAAGTCCCAACCTCAGAATCTTTCTTTTGGAAATTCAAGAGAATAGGAATAGATTCTTTTTCTTTTTTCTTTTTTTTTTTCTTATCTGTTTTACAAAGAGTACTTTCTACATCTGCAAAACACATACATTGTGTCTACTTGGTTCCTTTGCTCCTTAGTGGCATCCCATGTACATGGAAGGCAGTGAGTTCTGACCAGTTCAGAATGGAGGATCTTTTATTGTTATTTCTACCAGCTTTTCTAGATTCTTTCCTGCAGCTTATTATTGCCTTTTTCTTTTCTTTTTTTGATCAGATATGACACAGAAATATTTGTTAACCTTCTGTACCAAAGGCAGTTTGAGACTGTGGAGCTGGACATACCATGTTCTTTTTAATTGAAACAAAGTCTAGCTAGATTCTAGTCCAGGACTAGCAACTAGTTCTTTAACTAAATGCCTCAAGAGCATTTAGTAGTAGTTTGGGTGACATGGTTTAGTGGGAGATGTCCCTGCCCATGGCAGGGGGGTTGGAACTGTGGATGATCTTAAGGTCCTTTCCAACCCTAACCATTCTATGATTCTAAGAGAAGATTCCTACTCACAAGAAAAAGTGAAACAAAACAGTCTTTGCTCTACTGGACTTTGTCCTCGTTTCTTCAATCAGGAATATCATGCCCTTGGTTCTACACTAATAAAAGATACTACTTAGTGGAGACTAAGTACCTCTGCTTTTATAGCTGTTCTGCTTAGAACCAGTTTATAACAGAGAGTGCCCACACAAAACACGATAGTAAACTAAAAGCCTAGAAAATTACCTGGGTTCATTTTGTCAAGTCATACTGATTGTTCTTATTACTTGAAATAAATTGATTCTCTCCTGCCTGTTTTCAGCTCTGGACAGTTTGTCTAGTTGCGGTATATGACAACTGTATGAAAAGCACATAGGTCTGTAGAAATAACAGTTTGTGTGTCTACAGGAAAAATATTATTCTCTAAATGCTAAGTAGCATTTATTTTTATTAGAAGCAGGTATGGGAAGCTAGAAGCAAATAGCAGTACAGAAATAACTTTAACATATGGATATAATTTATATTAAATTAGGCATTCACTATGCAAACTCATTTATAGCCCCTTTTTTCTTCTCCTGGACTAACTGTCCTTTGTGCTGGACTAAATTAGCTGTAGAACTTGAAGCTTCTTGATAAATTCTGAGATGCTGATCCTGCTAAATCCTTGGACAAAATCAATGGACCTCCTTCATTTGGCACTCAAAAGCACATATGATGCTAGCTTTTCGCTTCAGTTATAAATCTTCTTTTGATGCTTGTGTTAATCTGGAACTTTCCTGTGCAGAATAAGCCAAATTTCTCCACAATGTATTTCTTTGGTTTTAGTGTGTATTACTAAGTCCTTTTTTGATATTTTTTTTTCTTTTGCTGTGGAAATGGGAAGACACTCAGTCCTGAATTTAATTTTACTGGAAGCACAAGGAAAGGAGGGAAGGGTTCCATTTTGTTTTGACCCAGACATTTTTTTCATTCTGGGTTGAGATTGTACTGAGTCTATAGCAGTGTTTAGGTTGTGGCTTTCAAGTGTGGGCTGAGCAACAACTGTGGCTTAGCAGTGTTTTAGTGAAACTTCTCAGATAGGTTGTGCAAACCCTGCTTTTCTGAACCGTTGTGTGCAAAATGCCTGCTCCTGACATGGGCTTTTAAATTAGAAGGGAGGAATCCGTAATCAAATTGCCTGTAGTTAGGAAAGAATATAATGATGCAAACACAGCCCCTTCTTCCTTGGTTCCTTGGTGGGGAGATAGACCCCTTAACTTTTGTGCATAAGCAAAGATGCATGGAAGCAGCTTGCCAATACCGTATATAAGAGCTAGAAAAAGCAAGGCAGGGTTAACTCTAATCTCTGCCATTGTGCACTGTGCAATGCCAAGATGGTTGCTCTATTCTTGTGTGTAAATAACTTCTATCAAGCTATTTGTAAGTAAATAAGAACCTAAAGCAACTTATCATTTTCTTCTTGGCACAGTGCTATTATGATGATCTCTTAGCTGGCATATGTTGTAATGAAATGCTGTAATGATTCAGCATAGCTTTTCAGGGCTGTGTTGTACATTCATCTTGCACTGCTGTTCCCTGCATGCTGCAGTAGAAGCTCTTCTCCTGCAAGGGCCTGGCCATGTGACGTTGTCTGCCTGACTCATACAGCCATGTTATATAGCCAGCTACAGTTGCTCTTCATAAGATCTTGTTATTTTCCTTTAGCATTTGCTTGAGACAAATGCGCAAATGCTTCTGATCAAGAAAATTCCACTTATGACTGCAAAGTAGCTGCCATAAATTAAAAACTGGGAGGGGGAGAGAAAAAGACAAAGGAATTAATGAAAAACACATTAGCGAAACACTGCTGCTTTTTCTTTTTGTTTTGGTTTTGTTTTTTTTGGGGGGGGGGGTTTGTTTGTTTTGTGGGGGTTTTTTTTGGGTTTTTTTTTTTTTTTTTTGAGATGTCAAGCGGTCTTTTATTTACCTGTGTTCTGGCACGCTTTCTCTATACTCAAGTTTTTGCTTTTGTGATTAAGCAAAATCTTAGCTTCTCCATCAAACAGCAGATCTTTGAATAGAGAACTGCCCTCTGCTTCCAATTCTTATGCCTCTTAATAAACATCAAGGGGTAAAGGATAGGAACAGGATTTTTTTTCCATTTGTGCAAAATGTAGAAGTAGCTTCATTACCCGTGTTCTTGAATATTGCAAGTGACGTTGGATCAGTATTTCCAACAACAGAGGCAAGGCTGTTTATGAAGTCTTCATATTCCTATCCTTAATTTCAAAGTTTTGGTTTTAGTGTTTAATTCAATTTTTTAAATTATTTCTGCCTTCACTGTGCAGAATATCCGAATAGCTTTACTCTTCTTCCATAGGAGTAGGCAGCTGCCTCAGCTGAGATCCCATTAAGAAAGTGCTGAAGTCGGTACATTTCATTTCATTCTGGCATTAATGGAATTGGGCTGACTGAAGTTAGGGACACTTGTGAGATAGCATATGCCACCCCAACTTAAGTGCACAGACTATGGGCAAGAGACTTATTCACATTGAGATACAGACCAGGTTTGCTTCTGCTCTGGAATGAGAAGGCAGGTGTCCTTCCTTTTCACATGAGCTGAAATGACTTCAATAATCTAGGCTGTGTTTCACAGCCTTGAACTTTCCTAACAGCGTGTAGCCATGTTAATTCTACATCTAAGAAAATCAGATGTTATTTAGTGTCCTATTAGTTAACAATCTGGTCAGACAGCAGTGCCTCATTGTTTATGTTCTGCTGTATTTGCCTTTTAAAAGTTAAAGACCAGTATCTGTAATCCTGAACATTGCGCTAAAAGTTGAAAGGGAATAATTATGGTAGACATGAGGGAAAAGCAAGATGTATAGATTTCTATAGAAGAAAGAGGGAATGAAATTGTTCTTGGAATGGCAATTAGTTTCTTGGTAAGCTTTTGAAAATTAAGTAAATTAATTTAAATTAATTAAATCACTATTAACTTACTTCCTACTTAATTAAAATTAAGTAAATTAATTTTTAATTAAGTAGGAAGCAAGTTAATAACACTTACCTGAATTACTATGTCCAGTGCCAGGCCTCTTGAATCCACAATAACTACTGTAAGAATGGTCTGAATCACCAGTGCGATGAAATTGTTGAATCCAAACACCAAGGCATAACGTTCCATGCTCAGGTTGACTGCGATCTGGAACCTAATGTGAGACTGGCATATCAATTACTTTACACTGTGTGGAAAGCTGTTGCCTTACATTTACTTGATGAAGAGAAACGATTCAAGCAGATGATATATGGAGGACAGAGTAAATGATGTTTCATTTGTTTGTAGAATGTACTGAAATAGTTCAGGTGGGATCCACTATAATGTACTGTGAGAAGACTCACTTGGTTTCATTCAAGATAGGCATAATCTTGTAATGCACTGCAGTATAGCAGATTTTTCAAATGTTATCTGAATAATTTTGGGTTTTGACATATGCATCTGGCATTTTTGTTAATAAAATAATATGGCATGTCTAAAGATGTTCCAATCAATAAAATAACTAGTGTAATAAAAATGTGTTATATTTATTACACAGATTAAATATAATATTTTATTTTCCTATTTCTGACAACAGAATAGGTTGCTCTCCTAAGAGATCTTGTCTGAGTTTATCTAGTGTTCTCCTTTTATTCCTGCTTTACATCATAATATTATTAAGGATTCTATGTGTAAACCTATGTTGGGAAACACTATGCCAAACCTTTTTTTGCATTCTTGTTCATTGCTGATACACCCTATAGCATGCTAAGTGATTGAGATATCAGGGGATCTTAAAGGATGGTTGTCGATGAATTCTTATCTCTACTGTTCATTTTGCATCTTTCCTGCCAGGAAGGAGGAAAATAGGGTATGTGTTTTGCTGTTATTATTGCCTTTAGTAATAAAGATACATTGTACCTTGTTTAATTTCTACCTGGGTAAATGTTCAATATCCTTTTGGTAGTTTTTCTTTCATGGGTGTTTAGAAGAACAAAAACTACATAACCAGACATTTAAGTGTCCTTGTCTTTACCTAATCAGTTATGTCCAGCATTAGAACAGCTACCTATGAGTAAAAGGAGGGATGCCCAAAGCAAATCTGGAGCACGGTTAGTATTCTGTATGTAACGACAGCACTGTAAGGTTTTATACTTACGTTGCTATTGTTATGAGGAGCATATAACATGCTTTGAAAATGAGATAGCCAGCATAACATGCCCAAATATTGGTAGTGAAGTGCATGAGAAGCAGAGAAACAGCATCTATTGTAGAGAAGATCCCTAAAGCCAGCTCTCCGAAAAGGTCCCAATTAATTTTCATGTATTGTACTATGAAAGATGTAACTGAGCCTAGAAAAAGAGAAGAAAACATATAAATGTTGTATCTGTTCTATACTATAGATCTCCAAACCTTGCCACTCATGTGCCAAAAGGCAATGCTGACTAATAAAGTAGAGTAGTTCTGAAGTGTTTTGAAAGCATTTCTAATCGCTTCTGAAGACATGCAGGTGACTGGTCATTTTTAGATAACTGCATAAATTAGGTCTTTGCCATTCCATTCTTTGTATTTTATTCCACTTCACATGATGAACTGTTATGTAGAAGGATTCATTATTTAGCTGTCTGTACCCAGCATGTATCTCTAGAAAGTTAGGAGCACGGTTTGGAGCTCAAGAAGAACAGTTCTTCCAGCTTGTACTTTATAAGTAAGCTAGCAAACCTTCTTGTTTAACAGTTTAGCTCTGTGCAGCTCGTAAAGGGGCTAAGTGGTCAGAAAAGGGAGTTTTGTGAGATACCAAGTGAGTTTATTCAAGGAACTGAGGATTGGCACTGTTTGCTTTTGGTGGGCCTGCTATAAAGATGCATCTGTTGAGAAAGGAAGCCCCTGATTGTTCATCTTAGGAGCCTCATGGAATTTTAAAGCTGCTGCACCTCTGCACTGGGAAATAAATGATTCCATGAGAGAAAGGAATTCATCAAGGAGCAGACACTTCAGGAGTTTAAGTCCTTCTAATTCATGAGTGTCGGTCTATTTTGTTGCCTACTTCAAGGCAAGAGTAATTTTTAATCTTTGAAGTATCTGTTTCTCCTTGATAACTGTAATGATGAGCTATGATATAGATGTGTCTATTTTTTTTTTCCCCTGGTAGATCACACCCCAATGTCTTGTGCAAGTTCTTTACAGCAGCACAACGTGAATATGAGAAATGCTGCCAGTTCAGGGTGGTATATTCTGATGTTACCTTTAGATAACATCACTTTTCTTGTCTGGTGTGGGCATCTGTTTCCAGTGCAAAAGGGTAATGATTAATGTCCGTAGCATAATGAATTCAATAAATTCTTCTTCTGCAAATCTTTGTATCTTGGAATAATGAAAATTCCTTTTTTGGTTGTGCTGTGTAAGAATATTTAACTAGAAAAAGATCTTAGTGAAAGGTTTATGTTTTCTTTTCTGTAAAAAGAAAAAAACACCCCCAAAATAACGGAAAACTTCTCATCTGTATAAACTGGTACCATTGTTATGAAAGCTGTTGATACTTTGGGAGCAAAGAAATGCCCAACAACCTCATTCAAAGAAAGACTGGTGCCACTGAGTGGATTTAGCACCTGAATGTAAGTCTGTGTGACTTGTACATGCTCTACATACTGATAGGATAAAGTTGGGTGTTCCAGTTTGTCCCAGTCCTAAAACTGAAAAAAAACCCAACCCCAAAGCCCAAACCAAAACAACCAAAAAACCAAGCATAGCTTTCATTTGAGTGGTTTTGTACCTCAAAGACCTAGGTCTTGAATGCAGAATGCATACACCGGCTTCCTTGAGTGTAAGCAATGGAATGTCACTTTAAAAGTGTTCTTAAGTAAAACATTAGAGACTGGTTTTATGACAGATGCTTAGACACTGACTTACTCAGAAAAGTTGCAATTGCTTCAACAGCTCCGTTGTACACTGCAGAGCTGTGAGAGGGGGCTCTGAAGTCCCACAACACTTGGATATAATTCAGGACCTGGTTAAAGCCTGCTGTAGCCAAAGCCCACCACAGGGACCAGTAGAGAAGTTTCCTAGAGCTGTAGCAATCCCTCAGGTCCTTGCTCAGCTGCACCAGAACCCCAAGCACATGATTCTGTGGCTTGGCATCACCAGCCTGCTGTTCAGGTGCTGGTCCCATGTCAGCAGAAGGAGAGCTCTTGTCCTCTTGGCAGCTCAGTGGCCTGTCGGAGCTGACCGTAGCCACTGTTTTATCTGTTCCTGGGAGAGCTTCCGAGATCTCTTTCCTGTGGAAGAACATACTCTTTTGGGGCACTGGCAGGAAGAACGAACACAGGAATGCCAGGGAGACAGAAGCCAAAGTAATGGCGTTAAGGTGAAAGTAGGATACGTCTGCTAAGGAAACCAGCAGCTGTCCCAGCACAGCACCAGTGGTGGCTGCAACAAGAGTGATACTTCTGCAATAGCTCGTCACTCTCTGATAGTGATCGGTGCTGACAACACTGTAGATGTAGGCGTAATAGGCGACCTCGGTGGCTGTCACCATCCCGTAGAAGAATTCCACTATCTGCATGGCCACCACTCCACGTGCGAAGAGGAGCAAGAGCCACGTGACGATGAAGCTGATGCCCTGGAGGAGGAGGATGGGCTTGTAGCGCACATAGTCTGTAACGAGGAAGACTGGGAGAAGGAGTGCAAGGTAGGAATATGTCCAAACTGGGAAAACCTGGTTTGTAACCTAGAAGAGGGAATGTCTGTGTTGTTATTCTTGGGGAACTGGAATTCATTTATCTTTAAAAGATTTTGTAGGGGGAAGCTTTTGCTCTGAAGGAATTAATAAAACATATATCCACACTAAAGCAACGTGTGACTGTTGAGCAGGCAAATGGATCTTAAATCTATTAAATGGATCTTAAATCTGTTAAATGGATCTTTTATTTATGTTACCTGCTGCAAATCGTAACCTACCAAAACTGGTTGCAGTTGTGGGGTTTTTTGTTGTTTAGGTTCTTCTTCTTTTTTTTTTTTTTTTTTAATCTTTAAAAAACTGTTCCAAGTCTTACTTTTCTGTTTTTCTGCTCTGTATGAAAGAGTAAAACCATACCTCATCTGTGGTCAGGTTTTTATCTGGTCCTGTTAGATACGGTGTTACGAAAGGTTCTGATGGTTTCAGCATGGAGAAGAATCCGTAGAGGCAGAGGATCAGGGTGGGAAAAGTCCAGGTGTTGCTTTCCTCTTGCTTCCAGCAGTCCATGGCCTCTGCGGGGAAGCTGAGGAGGAAGTTTCAGAAGGATGATGCTGCCTATGCAAGTGCAAAGATGTCTTGTAACAGATTTTGATTTTGTGGTCTCTAATGCTCAGGAATGCTCTTTTGAGGCTGGCATTTGGAAAACATTATTCTTCATGATGTTAAAGTGAACAGCTTTTCCTTACTTTTGTCTGCTTTGTCTTTGTAGGTAGAGTATAAAGAATTATTTAGGATATCTTTAAGTGGGAGATAAATTATGCTGTCATTCAACCTGCACTGACTAAGCTAACCACAGGAAAAGCCTTTCTAGACAAAAGTTGCTGAAGACAGCTGAACACTGAAATTTCACTTGGCACCATGACTGATCACAGCCAAGTACCTTGTTGAATGTCAAGTAACTAGTTCACAATTGCTGTGTCTTATCTTTCACCCCCTAGATGTGCATTGCCTTCTTGTTATGGATAGCTGGTAACTTTGCAGCCTAGTAGATGAGAGTCACTAATAAATATAGAAAGGATGTTAAGCCAGATCCTAAGGTGGAATTAGCTGTGTCAGAAGTTCAGTTTGATACAGACATTCTATTTTCAATCTGTCTATAAAAGAAGTCACTGAAGGTAATAGTTCACTCTAAAAGCAAATGAAGCAGATAATTTTGTTCTTGTATCTAGCCAAGACTTATGGAATAAATTAAACTTTGCAAGTCTGCTGTACAGAGCCCAAAGAGAAGTCAAAATGAGTGTAATTGGGCATATGCAAAGGGAATAGTAAGTTACACTCCATATTCATGTTTGTATAGGCAACGTCAAGAGTCTAAATGTGTATGATTTACCTTTCGGAGTGGTCTTGGAGGGTGCTTGTTTTTCTCCAAATATTTTCTGTTGTCGTTGTTTTTGTTTTTTCCTTCTTTCTTTCTGTAAAAGCTGAAGAAAGATCTCTCCAAAAACAGCCCAAAAAATTCACATACCTGTTGGCTATGTCACTCCAGATTGGACGGGCAAAGGATCATTTTATAGGTTGTGATACATAATGTATAAGGCAGCAGGCATTATACGTCTTCTTTTCTAACTTCACTCCATGGTAGCATATTCAACTAATGGCCTGATGCACTAAGAAATGGGTGCATATCAAAGGGAATTTGAATTATTGAATTTAATGCATAACATGTCTGGATTTACAGCAGCAACAAACAATGCAGCTCTGGAGCGTGAACCACTAGAGGGCAAACTGATCCCAGAGAAGGAAAAACGTGTATGAAAAGAATGTGAGACACAGAGCGCTCAAAGAAAGGTTTCTGTTCCTCTTTCCTCCCCAGTTGTTGTAATAGCTTCTGCTGCAAGCATGGCTTTGGCAGAACCAGTTTTGACCCTGCCCAAGATAATGCTCACTTAGTCATCATAGCATCCCCTTTCACGTGATAATCATTAAAGCGTTACAGTACCCTAATATCATGTGAATGCTTCATGTGGTACTGACAGGTTCTGAGAAAGGCATCAAGAAGAGGGGGGATGAAGAACATCTCTAGCACTGTGATGAAGAATATTTGTGCAAGTTAGCTCTGTGACCTATCCAGGTTATGTTTTATCCTTCCCAGCCTAGATTCTCCTCTCCAGTCTTGGGTCTCGCCATGTTTGCTCTCCCCCTGCTAGTCTGTGTGATGCAAAGGCAGCAGGTCTCATGGATCCTTTCAAAATATCTTGAACCCTGGGAGGTGAGTGGCACACTGCTGTATTCCCAGGGCTCACAGGGTGCTGTGTGCTGCGCCTCTGATTCTGTCCATCTGTGCCAGGGCTGTGCCATTGCATATAGTAATTTCTGTTTTGAGCTATATACAGAAAAACTCGAGGCTTGCCCTTGTCGCTGCAACCCTCCAGTCCCACCATGTGTTGTTTGGGGTTTTCTGCTAGACATGTAACTCTAGCCTGTAGATATACTCCGAGGCACCTGTGTTAGGCTGCAAGGTAAGTCAGATGAGAAGTGTGCCACTCAATTTAAGCAGCTGTGCAGCAAAAAACCTGCCGCTGGTGTTGAGCTTGGAAATGAGGTGGGCTGAGGGCTGTCAGGGGCAGTCTGCTCTATGCTTGGGGAGTGGGAGGTGCATGCTGCTCCATCCACAGCAAGGTGTGTGCTTGCCTTAGACCCCAGCCCCTTGCCATCAGTGAAGGGCTCTGTTGCAGACTCACCTTTACCAGCTGCTGGTATAGTTGATGCCTTCTGCATTCATAACTAAAAACCTCTGACAACAAGATCTGTACCTCAGTGCTTAAGGTGGAGGGATACAACTTGCTCCCATTCAGCTACCCCTGATAGTTGATTTGTCTTTTATAAATCTAGATTTTTCTTAACTTTTAGAGAGATGGTGGGATGTCTTGGTGTCATTCGGCAGCAAAACAGTCCTCTGTTTCTTGTTTCCCCCACCAATTTTTGAGTAGTATTGGAGCTGTCAGCTCTTTCTCCACACAGCCTGACCCAGCCCTTCAGTTCCCCACCAGACTGCTCTCTTCTTTCCTCCCTCTTTCCCTTATTGTTTCAGGATTTTTGGTTTTTGAAGTTCATATATAATCATACCTTGTCTGCTGAAGCTCTTCCTTTCTTACTTCCAAGGGAGAGGTGCCCTTTTAGTATTTCCAGCTTTTCTCCTGGCTGTCCTGTGTGTATTACAGCTACTGGACTCTATTTGGTTTTTGTGCCTTTCCTGTTCTTCTGGAATTTCAGCTTGCTCTGATGACACCTCCTTTGAAAGCATTTCCAGCTGGCTTGCTTTCAGCATCCTTAAAGGAGCAGCTAGATAATCCTGCCCTGTTGTTGCCCAAAGGCAGCAGTAGATTGAAACCCACAGTACTGTTTGTTGTTTGGTTAGCAGAAAAACAATAAAGCTAATCCTGTTCACAAATAATTTTGGATCTATCTGATGTAGGGTAGGTGGCTTGAGACCCACCTGTGCTTCAAACTGGTCTATATTAAAGCAGAACTGTAGCTATGCGTGGGTAATGACAGATGAGGGAGAACAACTACCAGTCTTGCAAGATATAAATGTTTTCCCACTAAATATATGGGTTTTCATACCATTCTGGCAGATTTTAAAAGTAAAACCCTCTGCTCTGCTTCCCAAGGACTGTTTCTTGTTAGCAAATTTCTCAGATCTTTTTCTGAGGCAGGTTCTCACAGTTCTACTGAAGACGGAGATGGCCCTATACTCATCTCCAGAAGATCCTGTGGGACTCACAACAGTCAAGTATACTATCTTAAATGTATAGATTTGCACAAAAAGTAGAACCATTGAATCAACTAGATTGAAAAAGGCCTTTAAGATCATCAAGTCTAAGTATGTATCTACAAATCTAGATCCATTCCCACGCTGGTCCTACAACATTTAGGTCTAGAATAAGGGATATAAAACATGTTTGGGCAATGCGCTCAAGATGTATGAGCAGTGTGCAGCTGTGGCAAAGAAAGCCAACAGGATGCTGGGTTACATCAACAAGGCATCACCAGCAGAGATAAAGATGCCATTATTCCACTCTACTCACCACTTTTCAGGCAGCACCTAGGATACTGTGTTCAGCTTTGGTCCCCACTATAAAAAAAGATATAGATAGGCTGGAGTAGGTCCAGAGAAGATGATATGTCCTAGTGCACCACAAAGATGATCAGAAGACTGGGAAACCTGCCGCATGAGGAAAGGCTGAGAGAGCTGGGTTTGCTCAGCCTTGAAAACAATTTTTCAGGAAGATCTTACGCCATATTCCAGTATTTAAAGGGTAGCTACAAAGAGGATGGAGATTCCCTTTTTACAAGGAGTCACATGGAAAAGATTAGTGGTAATTGGGTACAAGGTACTCCTGAGGGGATTCTGATTGGACAAAAGAGGGAAATTTTTCACAATGAGAACAATCAGTCATTGGAATAATCTTACAGGGAAGTGGTGTATTCCCCAACACTGGACACAAGATTTGCCTGGACAGGGTGCTGGGTCATCTAGTCTAGGTAACACTTTGCTAAGAAAGGTTGGACCAGATGATCCTTAAGATCTCTTTCAACCTGATGTTCTATGATATAATAATTACTTAGGAATGCAACCAATTCAGTAGGAAAATGATAAATTTGCAATTAACAGTGAATTATACAATAATTTCAGAGGAAGGCAGCTTCTTAGTTTACACACAGTAAAATGGTATGGTAATTTCAGGGAGATATAATAACTACGAAAAACATTAAATTCCCTGCTAGGTCAGATATGCAGCCCAGCTAGGCCATTCCTCTGCTTTCTTCAACCTCGGCCACATTTTGCAGCCTTTTTGCCTCCTACTCCTCAACAATTGAAGTTATGGGACTAGTGGTGTTAGAGGGGACACCCCTGCCTATTACCTTTATCATCTGTGTGTTGCCCCCATTGTCCATGAATCCATCTAATCCTGCCTGAGATGCTGCTGTATACTTGTGTGATCTTTTCTGATGTCCGTGAAACTAATGCTTGAAAGGGACATAATAATTCTTTTTACCATTTTCCCGCTCACTGTCTGACACCAACTTCAGAGCTATTTTGGTTCTGTCTCTTTAACTGAACCTGTAGTTGTAGGAGGTGACAGTGCAGCTGAAAGGAGACTGTGTATATCTGCATTCACTTTTATTCTCGAGGGTTCTTGCTAAAATGCAGGGAACTTCTGTTGAATTGAGTAGCATTACTCTGGGTTTGTAATGACTTACTGAGCTAAGAATCCAACTTGAATTTCTCAGCACTGGGAAAAAAAAAACAAACGCCACACTAAAATTCTCTTTTTCGTGTAATGTAGTAATGAGAATTATTTAAGTAACTTCCAGGCATTGATGCACATTTGTTTTGTGCTTTCAGATCCTCTTTTATCCTCTACTAGCTGTTCTTTCCATACTACTTAGTCTATATTGTATTTTCTTAAAATTTCATCCTTTTTCACTGATTCACCTCTGACTGCCAAATGGGAGACAGTAAAACTGTGATGGACTTATACAAGTTTTTGGTCAATTTGAGCCCTTTGTCCTGCAGCAGGGCTTGGTTGTTGGGTTTGAAGAAAACTGCTTTTCATGCTGAGTTTGAATGTAGTCTGTTTGGAAGCAGGAGTGGGCTAGGGGACCTATTTATAGGTGGCATCCCAATTCTCTTCAATTGGGAAAGGAAAGACTAAGATCTGGAGAACATGTGAGTTTTCTAGCAGCAGTGTATTCTAAAGAGTTAATATGATATGATCTCTAGTGTATCAAAGAGACAGGAAAATTCCAAGGATAGAAGGGAAAAGAAAGGCAGTAATAGAAGGAGACTGCAAACATTTGTCACCCTGGTACCTTCTCCTCCCTCTGCTGTCTCTTGGGCTGATCCTGGTATGATCTCTGGTGCTTCACAGGATGGCACCAAAGCTGGGAGCCTCATCTCAGCTGTGTGAGGTACATTCCTCTCTCAAACAGTCTGGTTGAGTGCTGACTTAGGCACTGACTATTAGCTCCCAAATCACATCAGTTTCTTGAAACCAGCTTAACTTGGGAGAAGAGACTTTGCAAATCAAACTGAAGGCTTATACTTTTTAAGGAATGTGTCCTATACTCCTTTAAAGAAAGAGTGATAGCAAAGAAAATTTACTGTGGCTAATCCTAAAGACTTTTCTCAATTGGTGGTCAAATAGAGCCCATGCACAGAAAGGTTGTAATGGCAGTTATGAAGATTAAAATTCCTTTTTGTTGTATTCCTCAGACCCAGGAGTATTCAAGGGGCAAGTTCACTTTTTGATTTATGGAAGAGCAGATCTTAATCTCTTCTCATGCACTACATGCCCATTTTGGGAACAAGCTGCTGCGTGCAGCCCGAGTCTGAATCCTGCAATGAATGGGTGAGGGTTTTCCTAACTTGCTTCTCATTGAATCTCATGCATGGTTCCCAAGGTGGAGAGACCTTCACATGCTGGGCTCAAATGCTTTTCATCACAGACACTCAAATGCTTCTGCAAAGTCTAGTTTAGAATATTTGATAGAAAGTGCATTACTCCAAGGGGCAAGCTAGAGAATACATTCCACCAAACTAACATTTCAGGTACTTAATTTAAAAATAAACTTATAAGTGATTCCTTACTTAAAAGTAATGACATAAGGGTATATTTCACTACACTGCAACTTACATAAGACTACTGCCCTTTTCTTTTTATCTAGCCACTCTTTATTCATGTCACTAGAGTGTGTGTTGCCATTTGCATCATACAGGGTAGTAGCTGCTGGTAGCAGGGCAGGATCTGGAACCAACAGCTGTGTCATTAATTATCACCCTGGGACATCTGGGAGCTTAATCCTTTTTTTTTCTTACAGGTGAAATTTTAGTGGTGACATACTTGAGTGTTTGCACAAATAAGGCCTGGAGCTACCAATATAGCATGGAACATGCAGAATTTTTGTGATGAGTTTATGAAGACTGGTCAGACCTACTTTGCTTGCGGAGACATGCTTTATGTCCCCTTTTGTACACTGCTGACTCTGGGCCAGTGCTGGATTGAAAGGAGTGCTTTACCTTCTTAATCCCTTGTTAGTGGCCAGGGAAACTTAAGTTCAGTATCTTTAAGTTTCTGCAATGCAAGTCATTGGTTGGATTTTCTTCTCTTTTGGTTACAGTTTCATTGTTGAATTGAATGTGACTGGTCAACATCTCCGTAATTGTGAGAGGCTGGGGAAGTAATATTCAGTTTACACTGGGCATCCCCCCTGGGACCATTGCCAAAACTTTGTAAAGTCTTTGTAAAAGGAATATATGGCGTCCTTATTTGCATCTCGGTGACCTGCATTGCAGCTCTCTGATACGTTCCATGTCTCTTGCAAAATCCTGTCCAAGGCTTTGGTAGGTTTCCAAATGAAAGCGTTTCATGTTGTCTGAGGACTAGGTCCATTAGTTGAGCAAGATCCCCCTCGACTTTCTTGTTCTGATTGGCACAGCATACAGTCTGCTCTCCCAGCTGAGGGATGCAAAGCAGGGTGGGCCAGAGGAGCCACAGAGCTGAGCCAGAAAACAATTCAGCATGGGAAAGTATCTACTGATAGTGTTCTGATAAAAAATTCATTGTTCAAACTGAAAACGTTTATGAGCTTTGAGGTATCTTCTTTGATTTATAGGTCTGACCACAATGGAAAAATTAAATTTTATAATTTTAATATTTTTTTCTGGATCAAAACTACTTTTTTGAGCAACAGCAGCAACAAAAAATCAAAACCAAGTTGATTAGCTGATTGAACAGTTGATGAAATTTCAAGGATTGAGCAGACAGATGATATTTCATTGGTCTCCCTCTTGCCATGGCCCTAACGGCCAAATTTATTTCTGTTGCAATATGCCAATAACAAAATACTGTCTTGAAACTTTTAAAACAGAGAATGGAAATCCAACAATAGTGTGATCCAAAGTTTACTGGAAATTGGAGAAAGTCTTCCTGTTGCATTCAATGAATGTTACAGCAGGACAGAAAGGCTTACAGGAGAATAGGGTATACCTTATGTAGTTCCTTTTGTATTCCTTACATTTTCCTTCCAGATCATCGTCAGAGGACAGGAGCTACTACTTTGTCAGTGGGATTCTCTGGGGACTTTAATTTACTTAAAATTTTATGTGGTGTCAGTAGGTCTGCAGCTTTCTTCTGTGCAAGTGCTGGCTATGGGTAGGTGTACTGGGATCTGGCTTCCCTCTGCCCCCAGACAGTATGTCTGTCAACTCTTCTAATGGCACAGAAGCCATCGGTGTTTAAAGGGAGAAAAGCCGTTTGGTATTTCAGGATGAAGGGGAGAAAGAAGTGGTTGAATTCTTGTGACTGCAAAGCTGTCTTTCACAATCATTTTGAGGTTATCAGTATGGTTCACAAGCTGGCTTTGAGCTCTTCACTTCTGTAAATTGTGGTGGAGGGAAACACATCTATTTTTTGGTGGCTAATTTTGCTTAATACTTCCTTGACATGAGTTACATGTTACATGCAAGAATGAAACAATTGCTGTCATAAAGTACCAAATGCTCTAAAAGCTGTAGCCTATTTTCTCAACAGTGCCAACCACAGATCACTCCCATGACAGCTGTGAGCTCCCCATGGCCAATGAAACAGACAAGGTTTTGAAAATGGAGCTTGTGCCAAATCTAGCTGGTTTTGTTTGTTTGTCTTGTTGTTTGTTGGGGTTTTTTTTTGGTTGTTTTGGGTTTGTTTTTTTTTGGGGGGGGGCTGAAATGAAAAAAAATCTCTTAATTCAGCATAATCACTGTTCAACACTGTAACAAAAAAATCATAAAAATTACACATTTCAGAAATGAGGAAGAGAATAAAATAATCTATTAAGCTTCACCTTTAGAATTTGGAGGGCAGTCCAGTCACAGATAGATGCTCATATATGATATCCTAGCACCAAAACGCTGCTGTATCTCCAAGTTTGCTATTTGATGATTGGACCTGGTAACTCTGTTATCCTATTTGTATTTTTTGTAATGATGCCATATAGTCTAATTCAATGTCTAGTCTTAGCTCGTGTTTTAGCCTTCCTTTGGTTGTATGTTTTCTTCATCTCCAGTTAAGTAACAGAAAGGAAATTATATATAGGTCAAAGAAATCTCATGTAAATTGATTAATTCTTTTAGTGACTAATGGATTGCCAAAGAGAGATGAGAGGAAAAACCTGAAAGGATTTCTAAGCAACTTTCCATGTTGAAAGATCACTTTGAGGTGTGTCCCCATGTACACTTACCCTACAAACCTCCCAGTAGTGGCAGATTTTGCCCTGTTGTCATAGACGGACGTCTCATTTCAGAGACAAACATTTGCATTTGCACAACTTGTGTAGGAAGTTTCACCTCAGCACCTCCGCTCCACCTTTTTTGTGTTTTCCCCCCCTCGAGGTGTGTTTCATTGCAGACACTGTGGGAGACTTTGAATCATTGCAACAGCCCAGGTAGTGTAAAGACTTGCGAGAAGAATGTTTGTCACATCTTGACAAGTGCACATATGTAGCAGGGTGTCTCATTTAATGCTAAATCTCTAATGATATTTGAGAGAGACTTTAAATAAATGCATCATGTTGCTAGTGTTTGTTTGTAAGTAACAATTCTTGCACTTAAAATGTCCTGGATTCTTCTAATAGATTAATTTCTTGCCAGCTAAGAAGAATTCGGATAACCAGAGACTTGCAGGGGTTTGCTTTGGTTGGCTGATTTTAAAATTTGGTTTCAATCCCCCTAGAGTGTGTTGCGTTTTGCCCTTTTCATGAAGAACATATATATTTATTCTTTTTTCACATGGTCCGAGTTTTTCTCCATGTGTCTTCATCTTCCTGTTAGTCCCTTCCAAAGCAGCAGTTACAGTGTATGTATGTGTCATATCCTGAAGCTGTGGCCCTGTTTCCCAGGTCCCTTGGTGCTCACTGTGTACAGACATGAAGAAGAAAAGGACCATTCTTTGATCTGAGGAAGGCTAAGTCTACTTACTAGAGGCAAAGATGTTCTCGTAAAACAATTCATTTTGGAATAGGAGATTTCTGTCAAGCCCAGATTGCTTGTCTTAGAACATCTTGCATTTCAGCAGCTTTTCTGGCTCTCGCTCTTGCTCTTGCAGAATAAGCCCTTGTTTACAGGAGGCCCTGAAGCCTGTGAGCAGTCTTGCATGGTTGGGAACAGCACCATACTTAAAGCGCTGGCCAAGGGCCTAACCATCAGGGTACTGCTGAGGCTGGCTGGAGTTGTCCAGGCCAGCAATAAGGTGAGAGAGACGTTGAAAATGAGGACAAGCAGCACATGCTTAGAGCAGCCAAGGGGAACCTTTAGAAAGAGGAAAAGCAGATGCTTCTTTAAAGGGAGCTGCGGCAAAGCTGCCTTTTGTTAGGGCCCCCAAATACCTCTTGCAGAAATCAAGAGGTTCAGACTAAGGTCCAGAAAGTTTTAAGGGTATAGGAAGATAAGAAGGGCAGTATCTCAGTGGTGCTATGCAAAAGAACCTGTAAAACTTGGGATGGAAGGATCTAGGGCTTTGGATTCCTACGGATAAAGAGCAGGACTCCTGGACAAAGGGAAGTTTGAACCAGCTGGTTTGGGAAACCATGGTTTAAATCTCCACACAGGAAAGTCCCTATAATGTAACTGTGTAGTACTGAAAATCCACAGTGATTGCAACATTCGTCTGGAGAAGGTCTGTGCCCATGGCTACTCTGCCAGTGTTCATGACAATGCCACTCAATAGTGTTAACTAATATCTATTAAAACAAAACTTGTTTGTTTTCTGTTTAGCAATCAAAAATCAGCAGATGTTACTGGGTATTTTTAAACTTATCTTCTAGTAATACATGACAAAATGCCAGCTGTGTTAATCATGAACTAAGTACTCCAGAGGGATTAAGTGTTCTGTGTCAAGTGTGGATGAGTAAAACCTTCATAGAATGACTAGGGTTGGAAAGGACCTCCAAGTCCCCTGCCATGGGCTGGGACCCCTCCCACTAGACCAGATTGCTCAAGGCTCTGTCCAACCTGTCTGTGAACACTGGCAGGTATGGAGCTTTCACAGCTTCCCTGGGCAACCTGTGCCAGTGCCTCACCAGCCCCAAAAGAACTTCTTCCTTATATCTAGCCTGAACTTCCCCTGTTTAAGTTAGAACCCATTACCCCTTGTCCTATCACTACAGTCCCTAATGAAGAGTCCTTCTCCAGCATCCTTATACGCCCCTTCAGATACTGGAAGGCTGCTATGAGGTCTCCACGCAGCCTTCTCTTCTCCAGGCTGAACAGACCCAATTTTCTTAGCCTGTCTTTTTATGGGAGGTGCTCCAGCCCCCTTATTATCCTCATGGCCCTCCTCTGGACTTGCTCCAACAGCTCCATGTCCTTATGTTGAGGACACAAGGACTGCACACAGTACTCCAAGTGGGATCTCACGAGAGCAGAGAGGCCGAATCATCTCCTTTGACTTGCTGGTCATGTTCCTTTTGATGCAGTCCAGTATAAGGCTGGCTTTTGGGGCAGTAAGGGCACAATGCTGGCTCATGTTCAGTTTCTTATTGACCAATGCCCCCAAGTCCTTCTCCACGGGACTGCTCTGAAACGCTTTTCTGCGGGCTTCCCACGAGATCACAGCCTCCTTTGGGCATTCACCTGTTCTGGCGTGGGGCCCTCCATGGGCTGCAGGTGGATATCTGTTCCACTGTGGCCTTTCATGGTGACAGCCTGCCTCACATGGTCTTCACCAGAGACTGGAGGGGAATCTCTGCTCTGGGGTGTGGAGTATCTCCTTCCTGACTTTCACCAACCTTGGTATCTGAGGCTTGTTTCGCCAAGTCTCACTCTTCTCTCTCAGCTGCTATTGTTCTGCCAGGGTGTTTGTTTTTTTCTCCACTTTCTTAAATATGTTATCCCAGAGGTGTTACCCCTGTCACTGGCAGGCTTGGCCATGGCCAGTGACGTGTTCAACTTGAAGCTGGCTGGCATTGGCTCTATCAGACCTAGGGGAAGCTTCTGGCAGCTTTTCACAAAAGCCACTCCGTTAGAACCCCTGCTACCAAAATCTTGCCACAGAAACCCAGTAATGTATTTTTTTCCCTGCTTCTTTCCAACTATAGGTTTTGCCTTCAACTTTGAGAGGTCCATTTCTGTGAAAAAGTGATTGGATACAATGGAGGGTTAATTTTGAAAGAGGGAAACCTGACCTCAGAACACCAAATATTCATCTCCCGTATGTACATAGTGGCAAGCAACAAGCTAGGAAGGGTGCTGGGCTGTTCACAGAGGATGCACAGAGGATGCACCAGCCTTCTCATAACCTGCACTTCTGATACATCAGAGATTAATTTCTCCCAACAGGCATATAATTTGTCCATAATTGCATCAAACAAATGCTATTCAATAGTATTTCTAGATCTATTCCTTACGAAGTGTAACGTATAATTAGTGAAAATTGGTTTCTTCCTTCAGATAAGGATTTTTGTCAGTCATGCAAATGAACTGCATGAAAATACTATATTACATCATAGCCTCTAAGGCTTCAGAGATATTGGGCAAGTCACTTGTGGAACTTTTGTGCTTGGGATTTAGTATGTATTTCATCACTGGGGATTATGCAATGTTTTAAACCCCGCATTTGGCCCTGATCCTTTGATCTAGTGCCTTTTCATGCTCTTTGCTCTGTCAAAAGTCTTCTAAACCATTGGAAATTACAGAAGGGAATTTCCTCTGTTTGGTTCTTTTCTTCCTTGTTCATCAGCTGTATTGCTATAAAATTTTATTTCCAGCACTTCAGACAAGGGCAGTAATATATAATAAAATAACATCATTTGCAAGGATGAATAGAAATGGAAATTTCATTGATGTGCTAGTCAGAAACTGTCAATGTGTTTCTTGTCTTACTGTAGTAGACAGGTAAAGATATCATAGACAGCACCTGACATCAGGATAGGTGAGGTATGTTTTTATGGTTTGTTTTGTTTCTTTAAGCTTTTGTGTTAAATATTAGACCTAAACCCATAAAGAAGTCATTTTAAGCTGTAGCTTATCAGTCAGATAGTTAATGATTATAAAATTCCTTCTCTGTGTCTCTCTTCAGAAGAGTGTTTTAAGCCTTGCACTGTATGGCTTTTAGGAGCTCACAACAGAGCTGCATAGTTAAATAGGTTACTATTGTGGGGCCACAGTTTCAAAGCATTTCAAACTGCTTTCCCAGTCATGTGCAGTTCTGAATTCCATATGTGCATATGGCTTCTCATATGCCAGATTTTGAATGAAAAGAGGCATAGCTTTATTGTCACAACTCTACATGTACCTAAAAATGAGGTGCTCTGCTTCCGTACTGTTCTGCAATGGGGAGATTGAAGGGGCAAGCCCATCCCTCAGAAATAATGCCCATTTTTCCACTGGTACAGTGGTGTTTACCAAGGCTGAACTATTAAGTCCCTTCAGAACTTCAGACTTTCATCAGGTATTTCTGTGTGTGAAAGCCTTTTGCTAAAAGAAACATATTGCTTGGAGACAGCAGACTGATGATCATGGAAAGCAGGGACAGAGAGGCTGTACCTCTGCAGCTGGTGTCCAAGAGCAGTCTGACTTCCCACATCTCCTCTTTAACATCCCCAAACTGCTCAGAACTATCGGTTTCCCAGTATCACCTTGGAAAATGATCTGTTTTCCCTCATACATTTCTTCTCCTTTCACAACTCTGAATGGTTCTACAGCACAGGAACCTAGGCTATCTTTACCTTATCTTTTATAGTACACACAGGAGTGGTTTGGCATGTTCCCTCTGGCCTCTGGAGCAACAGGAAGGGAGGTTTAGCAGAGGCTGAAAACTTAATTGGTCTGTGTTTTAGTGCTTTGTCTTACTGTGAGTGCAGCCACAGGGAAGGAGAATGAGCAGGGTTTGTGAGGGGATCTGAGGAGGTCTGACAGGAGTGAGAGCAATTGAGAAACTTACAGCAGAGGGAAGTCGGGAAGGAACAAGTTAGGAAACTAAAAAGAGAAGAAAAGACAGACATGACAGAAACAGAAAAAATGTGGGCTTGACTGTGGCTTGGGAAGGAGCACAATTGTAAGATCATGCTCAGGGAAGGTCCAGGTCCAGCTGAGGCTTGAGTGCCTCCAAGGGTATTCAAACCGGGCTTTCACATCCCCTTCTGGGGCAACCTGTCCCAGAGCTTCACCTACCTTGCTATGAAGAGGGGTTTTCACTATGTCTGATGAGAATTTCCCTTTCCGCAACTGATGTCTGCTGCCTCTTGTGCTTTGGCTGTGCCCCTCTGAGGAGGCCCTGTGCACACAGCCTCGCAGGCCCCAGCGCAGGGAGGTAACGGTCTCCCTCGACCTTGTGGCCTCCTCCCTGACCTCTGCTCCATGTGCAGACTCCTAATTGCACCAGCACCAGGACACCAAACTCAATGTATTGGCCCAGTAATGACAATCCACAATGCCCATGAACAGTCTCTGAGGTGCTGGTGGCCACGCTGAGCACCAGTGTACCAGTCCTTCACCTGTCCTCTGGCCAATCCATACAGCACTATTTGCTCATACAGATGCCAAGGGAAACCAGGCTGAAAGTCTCACTGGGTCAGGGTGGACAACAGTCACCGTCCCCTCATCCACAGGGAACAATCACTTCCCTTGAACACATAAGTGTTAGCTTGGTTTTATATTTTTTTGCCTTCTGTTTGCATTATGGACTTGTAAAGACTGATAAGATATGGTTATGAGTCATATCAGGACCTAGCAGGCAACTTCAAAAACCTCTTTTGATTTTTTTTTTTTAAACCACTTTGTGCAAATAAACTGAAGGTACTTTGTACACAGGGTTCCTGAAGCTGAGGCCCTCCTCATGGCTTTTGTTTAAAGTCTAAATTTGAACGTGATTTCCTAAGTCAAACCAACGAGATAAAAGATGTACCATGAGCAAGAGTTCTGCTGCAACACAGGACACCAGTCTAGCCTCTGGTTCCTATCAGAGGTGCAATGAAAATTGCCTGAGGACAGAAGTATGGGCTGAGCATTAACTGGGTGGTGTCACTGCTCTGGTATCCAAACTGCTTGTGCTTAATTAGGAGTAGGTAGGTATGGGTGTCAAAGCTCAAGTGAGAAGATTCTATCTTCTGAATGGGGAAGAAATAGAGCTGTAGAGTGAGAAGGGAGACTTGAGATACAAGGCTGCCTCCAACTAGATAACAGCATTGGTAATCACATGATGAGCTGTATTTGCCTAGGAAATGACATAAGAAACACCAAAGTTTGGAATGGGTGTAATAGATTTGGGATCAATGAGGAAAATCAACTAGGTGTGAGTTATGTGTGAGATGTTTGGACACAGGAAAAGAGATGCAGGGGTGGTGAAAAGGTGGGTTCAAGAAAAAGAAAAATGGGGGAATAAGGTATAAAATTAAGGAGAGCAAGAAATGGAAGGACCTTCTGACAGGAAAAGTGTGGTTGCCTCCAGGCAGTGGTTAAGCCAGCCTGTGGATAACCCACCAGAATCTCCACCAGTTCTATGGCTGAACAACAGTACAAGAGGTGGGAGCAAGAACGCATAAACTTCTAAGGAAGGATAGATTTGTACCTTAATACTCAATGCATGAGACTAGGCAGCAGAATTGCAATTTAACAGCACTTACTAGTGATTTTTCAATTTTTCTTTATAGTAATTTAATCAATAGATTTAACCACTGTATTTGTGCTAATAGTAAACAACAACATTGTAACTCAATATGATTTTATAATTGTGAAGTAATATTCCTAATAACAATGGTGTTTTTATTAGCCAATTAAAATATTAGCCTTTTTAAAATGTGCTGCCTAATCAATAAGCATTATAATCATCCTAATCAGTTATGTCTCAAGTCTCCAAACTAACAAGGGAGACGTGAACTTAAGTAGCAACAAGTGCCTTAGCAAGACAGGAGACAAACATATATTTTTCTGGAAGACTTTTTAGCAATTTTAAAAATTATAGTTTGCCTAGTGCTTTTGATGCTCTTGATACTAATCCATGGATAAGGAGATGTGGTTACTGTCTTGACAGTCTTAGGAAGTTCTCTGTCTAAAGCAGCTGGAGAATTTTCAAGTATCAACACTAGAGAGAAATGGGAGAGTGGAAATAGAGGAATGAAGGTTGGTAACCCAATGCCTAATTTTCAGATCTTGAAGGCACTTGCTTGATAGACACTGGATGGTTTGAACTCCTGCTCAAAAATAAGAAGTAGTGGAAAAATCCAAGGTTGTTACTGGAGAGCAAGGACTTTTATTTATTTTTTTTTTTTTTTTAAAGAAATGGTGCTTGATGGGGAAAAGATAGAGAATTGCCTATTGCAAACCTGATGCTTCTTGATACCTGACAAACTAGGAATAGTTGTGATTCATGTTTGACTACTCCTATCATTATGGGAAGGAAAAAGCTATCAAGCTAAACTTCCGTTATGTCAAGCATTACCATTCTAGTTAGCGATTTTGTAACATCGCTTATGCTGACAGATAATCCTTAAAGCAGTCCAGAAATAGCTGCATATAGAGAGCACTGATGTTTATGTACATTTATGATATTTCGCTGTGATCCATAAAGAAATTACAAAACTTCAGGGCATGGAATCTTTGTTGCCTCTTCTCATTACCTTTGGCCAGTGGCAGTGGCCTAAAGGGGGAGCATCTCCAACGTATGTGAAGCCATGCATGGTGCAAGACTGCTCATATGTGTCCTAGCCATACAAGCTTCCCTAAATTCTGGCTGTTATGTTGAAAGATTAGTGTCTTTGAATAATAGTCTATTCCAGAGTTCAGATTTTCTACATTTCTAGGAAGAAATAATGGGAATGTACCCTTCATGAAAGGTACTGGTAGTCTGTGAAAAATAGGAGGTGTGTAGTTCCAAACTAATGACCGTGTCCCTGAGCTCTAACTTAAGAGAAGCTACTTACAGCTCAGGTTACTCTATAATCACCTGGAACTGGCAGCACCTCTTGTGTACACCAGCTGAGCAGGACATGGCCGGTAGCCATCACATTCATTTCACACAGGTTGCTAAGCAGCACTGGAAAGTACCAGCTTCCAGCAGCAGCTCAAACAGTGTACTTACTGTGATGACAGAGCCTCTCCCTGGGGGTTTCTCATGAACTGTGTGAGACAGATTTAAGATTCTGTGTGTTTTAATTAAATGCTCAGGAGTCACAATTGTCAGGTACAGATTGGAATGGGAAAGTAACAAGGTACAGCTATTGCTTGGAAAGCCGCATTTATACATTCTGGACAGTACAGATTCAGTGGAAAATACAGACCCCATTTCAAGTTGGTTTTAGGCTAATTCTGTTTTCAGATGAAATAGTTCAGATGTGTAACAAACTGGTAGAAAGTGATAGCAGTGAATATATGGGTAAAGAAACCCATTTCCATGAGTACTTAATATTGCTCGCATGTCATCATAAATACTACAGTCTAGAGCTCAGAAAGCAGTAATATGGGAAGTCTGATGTTGCTGTATTGACCAACCAGTAAATGTTAATGTAGGGCATTGGTATCATTGCAGATACTTACCCAGCTCCTGGGAGCATGCCATACTGAAATGAAATTGGATGTGTTAGGCCCACCTCCCTCTCACCCTAACTTCGGTTTGATAAACTAGAACACAGCAGATCTGCAGTTTCTGTAGGTAACATTGAGAGTTACCTACATTTGACTTTCCTCATTTCACAACCCACACTCCTACCCCTAAAAATACAAATGCTTCACCCACAGAACCATTACCTCACAGCTTTATATTTCCTTTTCTTTTTGGCTGAATTTTCTAACCTACTTAAACAAAAAAAAAAAAAAAAAAGAAAAAAAGTACTCCCCAGCACGCTGTTATCTCCAGTTACAGCACCAGGAAGGGGCCAAATTAGGCATGATGGAAATTGACATGGGAAAACCCACTGATGACAGAAGAACCCGCCCGCAGGTGAATTCCCGCGGCTTCTGCCACCCCTTTATAAGCAGGTGGAGGTGCGGCAGGGCTGGCAAGACAAGCAGGCAGCAGCTGAGCACTCACTAGAGCACAACTGCTGTGTGGAGTGGAAATGGCTGGCTTTAGCAGCAAGAGCTTGGTCCCGGTTTCCATGCTGGGGCTCCTGGCACTGCTCCTGTGTGGCACCTCTGAAGGTAAGTGAGCTTGGGCATTCAGCCCTGCGAAGTGGTTCTGGGTGCCACCCTGCAGCATGCCAGCCATGTCGGGGTGTGCATGCTTGCAGCTGGCAGCAGCACAAGGGTGAGGATGAAGGGATCTTTTTCAGCTAAATATGCCACCTAATCCTCCTCTTGTGTCAATGAGGAGCTGGACAGTCAGGGAGCTGAACAGTGAGTGCTCTAGGCAGCATAGCAGCATGGTCCGAATGGGGTTTATTTACTTTGTCATTTTGCTTCACTTCAGCACAAAGCAACCAGGATTGCTGCTTGTCTTACACCAAGGTGCGTCTACCTCGGTGGGCCCTAAAGGGTTATACTGAACAGCTCTCCAGTGAAGTCTGCGATATCCATGCAATCATGTAAGTTACTTTTTAGAAGATCTTCTGGTTGCTTTGTTTTTCTTTTCTGACATGTATTAGTCTTAAGATGTCTGTTTGGGCAGACACAGTAATTTCAAGAATATAAGCATGATTTTTCTTGCTTTTTCAAAAGGTTACATTAACTGAATAAATTGTATATAATTCCTGTAAACAAGCCCTCTATTTGATAAGGACTATTAACTCTTAGGACAGCTGTACAGTGTAAATAATAAATCTGACATTTTAGGATTCAGCTGTACAAGCAAAGACATGCTTCATCTCTAGCCAACAGAGAGTATTCCCTCACCAAAACCTCTTAAGAGACACGCAAATGACAAGAGTTTGCTTAATTCACGGAAATCTATTTATTTTTTTTTTTCCCCCACAAGGTTTTAGCCTTCCTAATAGTTGACAGCAACTATTTTCCTTAGTTCCACCAATTACTTTTGACGTCCATAAAAGTTCTTTGTCTTAAGAGTTCCAATAAATTGAGCACAACTTTATGATGCAAAAAATGACTGAAGCAGCTGTTACATTTAAATTTCTTTCTTTTTGTTCATATAGTGTTGGAGGGGTTGTAGAGCATCCCATATCTAACTGGTATTTACAAAAGCAGTTGCTATTATTTATTATATAGAGTAATTATGATGCATGTTTTAGACCAAATGCCTGTTCGCAGTATTCAACGACAGGGGTGTCTAATGGCTTACCGATCTCTTTATCATTATTTCTTTTCCAGTTTCCACACCTACAGTGGGTTGAACGCCTGTGTAAATCCTAAAGAGGGGTGGGTGAAGAAGCATCTTCTTTTCCTGAGGTAGGAATCTAAAAATCTAAATACTATCATCCTATGAAAACAGAGCATGTACAAAAGCCTGTTTCTTACATCTTCTGAATGCCAGTTCTGATGGCAATGCAGAAAATATTTCTTTCCATCTCTGGTCAAATATAGTTACCCTTTTTTAGAGTCTTCCTGGGGACAGTTATGTCACATATCCCTTTTTCTGTCTGAGCTGTTCTCTCAGGTGGTGCTATACCTTGGAGACAGAAATCTATAATTGACCTGTGGCTGAGGTCATTATTTATGTGTGTTCTCTCATTCTTTTAACAGCCATAAGCTCAAGAAGATGTCAATGTGAGACGTTTTCTAGCAGGGAAATAAACAAGCATGGCTAAGGAACTCCTTCACTCAACATCTTGTTTGAGATCGTCATCTTGTACACTGTTGTGTGCTTTCCACTATCTCTGGCTTCCTTGGGACCATTTAACTTCTTGAATTGATTCATATTGCATCGCTGTGTTGCTTGAATTAAGCATTTTGTTAAAGTTTCTATTTTTATGAATGTGTGTATGTTACTAATATGATGAGTATATTTAGAAAGGGCTACCCTAAGTGGTTGTACAGAGTATGAATTTTAAGTTTACTGCATGTAATATTTGTTTTGTTCAGCATGTGTAAAGTGGGTTATTTATTGTCTTTATTTTGTTACTTTGGCACTGCCTTGTGCCAAAATGTTTTCTTTTAATTGTAGTTAGAATTATAATACTTCTTGAACTATTGTTCAAACCAAAACTGCTTGTGAAAAAATGGAAATTGGAGTTAAAGAAATAAATGTTAAAATCTGCGCTTTCTGTGATATATTTTTTTTTTAATTGAAAAAGGTAACTTTTCCTCGAAATGAATTCCTTTGCTTATGAGGCACCAGCTGAAACAATTATACAAGAGTATTCACACCTGTTAAAAGTTTTCTATTGCTTCTGTAGCTCATCCTTCCTCTTGTCACACATGGCTCTGTTGCCACCAAACCCCAGATGCTTTACCAAGAGACCTATGACTCATGGGACTTTTTAAGTTCCTTTTATTCTGATTGAATATTTTTTTGTAACCCACCTTATTGGAGGAAAAAGAAAACATAGAAAGTTGTTTTCTATGCTTCTTAATATGGATCGATATGGTTATATTATTGGTAGGAAATTTAATGTGAACATAACATATCCATCCATGCATTCCTGAGGATACAAATAGGTATTATAAGCAAGTGTTGTATCATCAAAATCATCATATCAGAGGCATGTTTTTGTAAGTAACCTTCAGGACTTATTAAAAGTTCTGAGAGCTCTGAAAATCATGACCCTTTCCAGGAACACCTGATAACTTTGGTGGGGCTGTTCTGCATTTGGGTAGGTAAGTTTCTTTTTCCTCTGTATCTTTGGCCCTTAACTCCTAATTCAGCATGTGGAATTCTGTTGAATAATGTGAGATGCAATATTAGATGGTCATATGGGGTCTTTGCCGCTTTCATTTATATAATTAAAAAAACACAAGAATTTTTTTAATTGCAAATCACCAGCAAGGCTTTTTCCTACTGCTTGGCTATCATTTGAATAATGGATGTGAGAGCTTTCCCTTCAAAGTCTCAGCAGAACTTCATGCTCCAGCTCCAAAGCCACCCGTTCTCACTGCATTGAAATCAGTCATTCCTGTGTCTGCTGTAGTATTATTTTTAAATCCTATTTGTGAAATTCTTTGTTTGTTTTGTGTTGTTTTCTTCTTTTTTAATTCCTTTTTAATTTTTTTTCCTAAAGCAATCTCACTGCATTCCCAGCCAGGACATTGCAGCATTTCATGAGCTTGGGATCTTTCACAGAATTTTTTTTTATATGGAATCATAATTAGATTTACTCATTTCGTAATATTTTTTCTTCTCTTACTCCAGCACAAAGCAACAAAATAACTTGGTATTGTATAGAAAGTGACTTTTTTTGTAAGGAATAGCAAACCTTCTGCTGATTTAATATTGTTGTTAAAGCGTGAAACCTGCCACATCTCATCTGCTGGGCGAGTACTAACAAATTATTTATTGTGTTACTGTTCACTTGACGGTAGCTCCAATCAGTAGAAGACTATTTTTTGTTCCTCATCTCTTGTTTTTTTCCATCTTCCACATAAAAGCGGGTTGTAAAGCATGCACAAATCAAAGAGAAGAATGGATGAAGGCCTTTCTTCGTTTGCAGTATGTATATTTTCAAGTATATCTGAAAACCACGCATTACTGGGTGTGCTTAGTGACAACGACACTTTTAGCTCCGTCATAGGGGTATTGATAATTTGTCAGTTATTTTCAGTTACCAATACCCATGAGCCCACATGTAGCTAAACTGCACTTCTGATGAACTGGAGTGCATTGTTCAGCTGTGATTTAGTAGAGAAATGAATCGGGGAATTCATGCATCAAGAAGGGCTTTAGCCTTATGACACTGTCACTTGATTTTAAGGGCATACACCCAGCTGGATAAACATCAGAACAATACAGATGATCAGTTGTAACAAGCCTTCTGTACACTGAGCTCAGCTGTTACACCCTGGTAGTCTTACTCAAAATACCAGGATACAGGCAACATCCTTTGCCAAAATATGAAACATAAAGGAAGTTTTTAGTCTTCGGTCTAAAACCAGTGCATTGTCTATGCTAAGTTTACTAAATAATTATAGTGGTATGATGGCACATAAATAGAAAACTATGATCTGTGTTCCTATGGTCTTGTGATAGCTCTGTTCTGGGAAGTGTCAGCCTTAACTGTCCAGTGTTGCAGCCCTAACTCTGTTAAAGGTTTTTAAATTGCTGTGTTTGTTCCTTCTGCATTATCAATTACAGATAGCTTTCACTCAAAGCTCACCAAGACTTGCAGGCAGCAGAACATGTAGATACAATATACAAGAAAAATGTTACTGTAGCTGCTCTTATATATTAAGCATAGTGTAGTGCTCATGTAGCTACTAACATAAAAAACCCCCAAACCCGAACACTTGTTTAATAGCCCTTTAGCTTCTTTGAATTTTTATCATTATTCAGATTATGCAATCCAAAATACATATTTAATTTAAAAACGTCATTTGAAATTTAGAATACTCTATGCTTAAAAAGCAAATATGTAATGGGAAAAGTAGAGACTAAAATAGTTTTGTTAATGGCTATTATTAAATTTAAAACAGAATTTATATAGTTTTGCTTATATGACTTCAGTTGTACCTCCAAAATGAAGAAACAGTTTCATTTGTAAGCATTTCTATCTACATGTCTGTGTTCCTGAAATTTTGCTACTTCATGAACTTAAATTGAAAACTCTTCTTCTCCCCTTCTTTCCCCCACCTTGTATCAACGAGACAATTGATGGTCTGGGTTGAGATCCCTTGAAAAAAACAGATATGCTCTATATAGTGTCCTGTATATAGAATTTTGCTGGATACACTTACAATGCATGTCCTGTAGTTGAGGGATTTCGCCTATTATCATGACTAAAGAGCTGCACATACAAAAGTGAGGAAAAGAGGGTTTGCACCCTAATCTCTTTGTTAAATCTGTTGTATGACCTTTGGATCCAATTAATTTCAGTGTACTGGGTTTTCACAATACTCCATCTGCTCAACTATCTTGATTTACCTAAAAAATCAAAGCTTCGTGGCAATTCTTTTTTCTAGCCCTCAAAATTAGAGAAAGCCTTGGAAAACAACAGATGAAGAAGCAAAGCCAGTTGCATGTGTTTTTGAGTAGCAACTGTAGTGAAATTCAAAGGGAAGGTTAATGCCTTGTTTCTTGCAGTGAACACTTCTTTCAGTTATCAGAAATTTTAATTTTGTGCCACTTTTTCATTGAAAAAAATTGCTATTCTAGCTGAATCTGAAGATGTGTATGTTCTTTCTATCTGGTTTATATTTTTTTTCCTTCTTCACTTCTTTCTGCTGGAAATAGACATAATGTCCCACGAGCTTCAGAGCTGATTTAGCTTGCTCAGGGGCTAACATTAACTGTTTCCTGTGCTGTGGTGACTGAGAAGAAATACACAGATAGTTTTATTAAGATATCAGATACGCTTTTCTGTTAGCTTGGTGCTTCTCAGCCTGCGAAGAATTTCTCTCTTGGTAAGACATGCTCATGGTAAGAATAAGGGAGAGAAATCAGCTCTGGAAACAGGAACAGTGTAGCCCAGCACTTGGGCTCCCTGGTGGGAAAGCATGAATGGTAGGATCATTTTAATATCTAAACAGCTACAGGATAAAGTGAATTAGGAAACAAGAAACATTGAGATAGTGAAACTGGGGACACCATGATTAGTGAAGACATATATTAAAGTGTACAAAACACAGAGCCTAGAGTATTTCTTATTTCTGAGTCAAACTTCAGTTACAATTTGCATCACAAATATACCTATCTTCTCTCCTGGGCATGTGCCCAGAAGCCAAAGCAAAATATTTATGTCTATACAAAAATCTTATGTGTGGGATGGTCAAATACAACAAAATTGGTCAAATACATCAAAATTTTTCAAATACAATAAAATTGGTCAAGTACAACAAAATTGCATTAGACTCTTTCTGTATCTTCTGGGTGATAAAATTTGATCAAAACATAGATTTTTCTTGAAGGAATATGGCTTGCAAGCGTATAAACTCCGTACCAAGAATTCATATAACAAATACTGAGGTGACAGCAGATAGCATAGTTAGGTATCGCTGGCAAAGAAACATTACAAATCTGTAAGAAGCAGATAGGACCAGTCCAGCCATCTGATTAAAGTTGTGTCAGTAGAGATGGGCTAAAGTAAGTGGTCCAATTTGCAGTGAAATTGTCAATTACACTGTCAAAATTAAAGTAGTAGTTTAATATGCTTGCAGCATCAGTCATCAGGCACAAAGCTAGTGAGAACACTACAAACTTACAAAGTCGGTAAATGGCAACGTGAGAATGATAGATTTAATGTGACAGATAAATGAGAGCTGTAGAGTGGTCAGTGTGGTTACTTCAACTGTTCACTTAAATGTGGCCGTCTCTCACATACGAATAAGCTTTGTTATATAGCTGTACTTAAGGAATACTAATCAAAATGTTCATTTAAATGTTTGTCATGCAGATCTGAAAAATAATTGTATCTTAGCTATATACTTTATTACTTGATTTCTTCTTTCAAATGTACGTTTACTGGAGCTGGTTTAAAAATATGTTTATGTGTTCCAGTGGGCATCTGAATGTTTCGTATTATAATGACTAGGAATAAATGGTCAAAATGTCTTGCAGAGACAAGCCAAATCCCAAAGATATCTGAAATACTGCAAATCTCAGGGTTGCTCACTCTATAGCATACTCCAAATTGGTACAAAAGTAGGCATAAATGTTTTATGAATTTGAAAGTGGGTAGTACTGTTTTAATGCTAATTAGAATGAATGGATGATATACATATATATTGCACATCCATACGAAGTACTTCAAAACGATGGTAAAGAAACTTAGAAAACAAGAAACACAGAATGAAATAGAGAAGGTGTAGAGATATATAGGAAGCATGATGGTTTATGTGAAATTCTTAATGAATTATTGGCATAATGAAAATTAAATATAGAAACCCAAATGAGTTATTTCAACTTTTTTATTAAAAACCAAGGTGAGATGAAAACAACTTCACTTTAACGAAGCTGTGTTTTTTTTAATACAAAGTAGTTATTTATATTTTGCAATTCTATTGCGGCCTTTACTAGAAATTCTGTTATTTGTTAGGAGCTCTTTGCTTCCTCCCGACTCAAAACGGCTTGACTCAGTTGCATGTTAGATATGTATAGAAGTGTTTATCTATTTCCTCGCTAGGTGTATCCAAATAACTCACCTTCATCTTGCAGGTCAGACAATGTGACTGCAGAATACTTGCGTAATTGCTTGATACCGTCAGCTTTGCTTAACCAAAGAATCTTCAGCCCCCTACAGTCTGGACCATGCTAAAAAGATGAATATATTGTGGAAAGGATCTCCTCTAAAAAGCGGACAGCAAAGAAAAAGTTTTTCAACTAAGTGAAACTTGAATGAAACAAGTAAGAACGTATGCGATTTGCCTGACTGCATGTGATATGTAAGCAGTCTGGGAGAAATAGAAGTTTTAAGAAAAAGCTAAGATGAGAACTACAGTTCCTTTCTAGGTATTTTTTTTTATCTTGCTGTAGGTAAAAAACACATGCATCCATTCATGTGAACAGAAACTTGTAGGTGACAGACTTTCTAGGCAAATAGTATTTTTTTCCTTTTAATTTGAGATAACTTAGAATTGCTGAAAACAGCCATGCAAGGATGAAAAACAAGCTCTGTGAAAGGAAGCACGTTTCTTGTTCTGTAGCACAGTCAGCTCTTTCTCCCAGAATAGCTCTTACCTAGCAAAGAGCAGACTCCCAGAAGATCATATTCCTTACACAAGTAATATAGTTTTATACTTTCAGTGGCTGTGGTGTCATGATTAGCATTGGAAATAACAGTGCAGAAGTGAGAAGGAGCTCAAACAATGCACAGGGAAGTACATGTGCATAGTGGTGTTTGTTTGGGCAAGAGGAAGCAGGTTATCTATTCCAGAACAAAACCTTGAAAAAAATTACCTAAACCTTCCCAATTCAAAGTAGAAACAAGGAAATATCAGAGCATAGTCCTTCTGCATGTGACAGGCCTGACAATTATGAGAAAGGACAGCATGCAAAAACTCCCCTTTAGTAAAAATTCATTGTACCCATTACTAGCATAACAGAAATAGGAAGTGGCTTTCTGTATCTTTCCCTTCACTCAGACTACTCTTGGGCTGGCCTTTCTCGTTTGTTTCAACATACCACAGACTGACCTACTTCAGAACAAGTGGGTCATGATACAACTTTAAATCAGGAAGCCTAAAACCTACTCTTCTTTGAAAGCAAGAGTGTGTTTGAGTCAGAAACACTTGCTTCTTGTTATCCTTCTTGGGGCTGTACATTGGCTCAAGAAAAAGATTTTCAGAACCTGTCTTGGCAGGAAGGAGCCAGGCTTCTCAAAAGGAAGCTCTTCATTGACTGGATTAATTTTGCTTCATAGTGGCTGACACAGCTATCTCCAGTGCTCTAGATAACTGTATATTGCAGCTTTTCACAGGCTTTGGAATATTGACTGATTCTGAGGTTTTCAGTATCTCAACTTTCTGCCATTCCTACAAAACGCTGACATAAGCAAAAATGCGCAGGGAGCAACTAACGTATAAGTTATCTCTTCGGGCTGATGACATCAATACTTTTCATCTCTGTATGTAAAACCCAATTATTTCATCTTGCATGAAAGTCTCAGCGTATAATTTTTCTTTCCAGAGTAGATATTTTTTTAACTTTCTGTGGTGTGTGTGCAGATTCTTTGAAGCTGATTTTTCATGGCTTAGAGGATGTGAACACTCTTGGGATGTTAAAAAATTTCAGGGCAACAATTTTACCCCTGTCTAAAAAATTTCATTCTTTAAGTATACACTATTTGCCCACTTCCCTGAACTTCAAAAAGAATTGCATTTCTGCTTGACATTCAAGGTTTAGAGATACACATTTCTCAGTCTGCTGTATCACCACACTTTCTGCTTGATAAGTCCACAAGTAATCAGCTGTGTGTAAGCCCTTTCCTTTGCTCTGTCACTACACTTTTTACCTTTGCTGCCTAAAGTCTCCTTTGGTAATCCTACCCATGATATAACTCTGGTTCTGTTTTGTCAGAAACACATACTGTTAGTTAGTATGTATTTATGTGCAGACAGGCCTGTCCTGGATGGTACTCTGTGAGAAACCTTCATTTCAGTACAGTGTTAGCTCTTTGTCCCCTGTTCAGGAGGTCAGCAATTTTTTCTAGTTACTATATAGGAATAAAGCAAACAAGGCCATTATGTTGGTGCCTCTTTGGGACAGTCTGGATGGCTGTCACAGACTGAAGAGGAACCAACCTCTCTTGTGACTCCACTGGTCTTGAATCTTCTGCTTACAGAAGCTAGGAAACAAAGTGAGAGCATTTTTTGACTTATCTTCCGGTGTCATTATTGACTCTTACTGCAATAATGATGACAAGCTGTGAAGCATGCATGTTCAGATGGAGATTTACAGCAAAAAAGTGAGGAGAGAATGTGCTAACTGCCAGGTAATAATGTCATGGAGATTTTCAGCATTCCTACTTCCCACTCCCCTGTTTAGATTGGGGCTGCATTGTCCATTTCTGTGTCTTGTGAAAAGCAACCAAAAAAAAAAGCTTGTTGTTTTAGGATGCAAAACTGTAAAAAAAATATTGCCTATCACAATAATTGATGATGCAAATACAACCCTGAAGTATAGAATTGAAGAGCTGCTTACTACATAAGTTATAGTTGAACTGCAGATACTCATTTATGCTGTTTAGAAGGATGAAGCCTTTAAATCTGTTTGAAAAAAGTAGCATTTCTATTTGGTGTCCAGTAATACTGAAGGTACCAAAAAGGCTGCATGAATGTGTGTTTACAAAGAACAAGGAAGGTGTTAACATACGAAGCAGTACCCATGCCATGTTCACTATTCATGTCACTTGTGTTAAAAGAATAGAACAATATTTATATTCTGAAATTATAATCTGGGTGGATACATATTATGTTAAACAAATACAAAAAACTCTTAAGAAACTGACTACCAAGATTAGGGATTGTTGAAAAAGTTATTTTTGAATAGGGTTGGTCCAAGTAAGTCAATTCACTTGGAAAACTGTTCAGATTGTTTCGATTAAAGTATTTCTTATCAGCTTCAGGACTCTCCACATACAAATAAGACAAAAGATTTAAACAAACAAATGGGAAGGAAAAACCAATAGACCACTTTTTCTCCCAGTCATGTCCCAAAGTAAATCTGGGATTAGCCATTGTATTTTACTTCCTGGCTTTCAAAAACCAAAGGAATGTCATCAAAGTGAAGCTGTAGGGAGCCATATGGGTGTTTCTGGAAAAATCACATATTGTTAAACACTGAGCACGACTGTCTTCTGTTGACCCATGTCAGCAGTGTGCGCTATGAGGAAATTTAGTAAATGGCGACGTGTTCACTGCTTCCCCCTATTGATGCTCTACAGTAATTTCTGCATAAATCACAGAAACAAAATGGTTTGTGTTGGAAGGGGCCTTAAAGATCATCCAGTTCCAACCCCCCCTGCCATGGGGTTGGAACTACATCAGGTTACTCAAGACCCATCTAACCTGACCTTGAACACTCCCAGGGATGCGACAGCCACATCTTTGGGCAACCTGTGTCAGTGCCTCACCACCCTCATAGTAAGGAATTCCTTCTTTTAATCTAAATTTACCCTCTTTCAGTTTAAAGCCATTACCCCTTGTCCTGTCACTGCATTCCCTCTTCCCTCTCCAGCTTTCCTGTAGGCTCCTTTAGTTATTGGAAGGCTGCTCAAAGTTCTCCCTAGAGCCTTGTCTTGTCCAGGCTGAACATCACCAACTCTAAGCTAGTCTTCATAGGGGAGTTGCTCCAGTATCTGATCATCTTCATGGCCTCCACTGGACTCACTCTAGTTGACTCAAATTTTTAGTTTTATTAATACATTCTCTTTTAATGATTCCATGTTGGTTATCTCTTTTCAGATATATATTTTTCTTCTGCATTTTATGAAACAGTATTTTCATACTCAAGTAGCTGTCCTGAGTTTCTCTTTAAAAAAATTAAGCTGATTAGGTTTTTAAGTTTTTTTTTCCTTATTTTCCTTAGGAATTAAGTGACTATTTACTTTTCAAATAGCTTTCATGTATTTGTTACGAAACCCACTTTGGGGTTTTTCAGTTGTGATGTTGTATGTTTTTATTGCTATATTTTGTGCCTGAGAGCAAAATTTGATCTTTTATGACCAAATTCTTGGCTCTTTTCAATTAATTCTGCACTGCTCAGAGTGACTGAGTTATGTCTGCCAGGAATTCTCTCAAAAGGCTGGGAGGTATAACTGTCCCTGTTTACACAGCCTTACGTACAAGGATGTGTTTTAGATGTAGAAAAAGAATTCTTTTACTTGTCAAAGAAGACTTCGTGGGCCAGCAACACCCATTGTTATGTCTAAACAAAACCTGCAAAGAGACCCCAAGTATATTAGCTGTTGGCAAAGGCCCAAAATATTCTCATACCCTTGTCTACTTGTTCTTCACGTTGTAAAAACTATTGGGGTTTTATGTATTCTGCTACATACAGTAGTATTCATCGTCATTACTTTCTGCCATTATTTTGATGTTTGAATTTTGATGGGTTGATTTTCAGCTTACAGACAGCACTTTAATTAACTTTTAAATAAGTAAGCTTTTTAAGAATAATTATTAGAGACACCTTTCAGGACTTCAAGCCCAGGGTTCAGCCTATCAGAAAAGAATAGGTTTAATTGTGTTTAATTGTGGAAATCAAATCACTTCCAGAGACTGCGTGTTGCAGTATGAAATAATTATTGTTGTTTCTTTATTGTGTCAGCAGATGGCAATGTGTAGCTGTTTAAAATTGCTAGTCAGTGCTATGTAATTACCTTAGATTTACAGAGAAAAGGGAGATGTTTTGTGTTAGTTGCTTTGGCTAAAAAACCGCCCTTACCTGTTGCTTGATATAACTTGGTTCTGTTGAGCAACAATACATATCTGGGTGAATTCTGCGAAGATCTGTGTATTTAACCTTGAAACCAGAGGTATGCAATAAGGCATCTTAAATTTAAAAAGTTTGTTCCCTTTTAAGGTATGCCCTTAACTGAGATACTGCCTTGCTTTTCGTGAGATTTTAAAATTGTTTATTGGTCACAGAGGCTTACAAATCATTAAATACTTGTTCAAATTCCTGCGTAAAGAATGTTTTTGTTCTTTGTTGAGTAAAGTGGCATGTTTGAGCTTTTGTATTTGGAAATACTAGAGACAGGCAAATCCAATCAATGCTGACTTTTTTCCTTCGCTCAAGAGTAGTTAGAAGTATGTGAAAAGAACTTCTTTTATGTTTCAGTTCCATTTAAAGCTTGTAAATGAAACACGAGTCTCAGATGCTTCTGAGGTACAAATAAATTACAAAAGGTGGGTGGGAGTGAGAGTTTTAATTTTTTGCCAAGAAACATTCCCTGTGTTTGCATTGTTTGGAAATGAGTATTTTTTTCCTGTTGCACTGGAGCACAACATCAAATAAGTGTATAAGCCCATCTTTCTGTTATTTCCAGTAATTGTGGTGATGGTGGTGTGCTAGGCACCCTGCAAAGAAACAAGCTTTGTAACAATTTCTCAGGATTGAAACTCTTAGCTAGCAATGGTATGCTGTAGTGACCCGTGGATTTTTATCTCAGGAACTGCTGTAGCAGATTTTGCACCGCAAGGGTATGTTTTTTTTTAATATTGCCTCAGGGTTTGATTATTGTATCATTTGTGCAAGCGATTCTTGCTGGCTTAGGGTTCTGTGGATGAAGCAACAGCAGCACGGGGCACTGGAAGAATAGAATTAGTCCCATGATCTGAAATTTAACATAAACACATCTTGTTTTCCTCCCTTTTTTCATAGTTGTTAAGTATGGCTGTTGTTCAGAGCTGCCTGCATGGAGCCCTAAAAATGCCATGGATCTAATTTACATAAATTTTCATAATTATTCATTCTCCTATGCAGACACTTGTATAGTGTGGCAAAATATTTTTGTCATTTCTGTGTCTTGATTGCCCATTCCCACTGCTGTAGCGGAAAGTACAGCTTCTCTTACTTTCTCTAGAGAACAGAAATTGCTGTTTCCCTAATGTAAAGCATATTTTCTGTTTTTCTTTGCCTTTTTCTGTCCTTTATTTGACCATTGTTATTTCCATTTTGATCAGTCCCTACTTTTCTGAGTAGATGATCCCTAAGTGTCTTTCATTTTCCTTTTGGAGACAGGCAGCTAAGAAAGCTAGACATAAGGACAAAAAGTTGAAGCTCTGGTAATATGTCAGTGATTAAATGGTATTCCTCATAAATCATTTCTTCTTCATTCTTACACTACAGAGAAGACCTGCACTACACTACAGAGAAAACACTAGACTACACTACAGAAGACTTAGTGGACTACTGCTGCATTTTAACATCTGTCCACTGTCAGCAATTGTTATGATTTCCCAGGTTATGATTTTGTTATACTTGACTTTAGCAGAAGCCATCTTATAACAGATGCAAGTTGTTCAAATGCAAACCCCATTATACACTAGCCAGTGTATATAAAACCATACCAGATTATGATTTTTTTGTCATTTCCAAAGTATCATAGCATGCTGACTTTCATTGGAAATACCTGAAATCATTTTCAGGAATGTTTAATAAACCTTAATATATATTGTCATGGCTATAAGATCGTTTACATGAAACATATATACGGTCTTGTTAAATGATTTTAGGAACTATGTTAGAAAAGCAGTGACAGCTTCAGTTAAGGAGAAACAACACTTCTGTCATAACAGGAGTGGATTTCTCCATTTGGTATTACATGTCCATTATTATTTGCACATGATCCCTGCGCACGTCAGGAGGGTTGGAGCTAGATTATCGTAAGGTCCATTTTAACCCAAACCAGTCTATGACTTGGAAGTCACAGCTATTGAGTAATTTCTATAAAATCCACAGGGTGCCGCTGTATGAATGTCAAATGTAAACTCGGGCGTCTTGTTTTTGCAGTAACTGTCCTAGATTAGAATTGCCATTTGTTAGGTGATAGGAATAATACATTAAGCCTCTGAAGTTTCATTGTCATTTGCTTCCTGGGGAAGAGGTCGTGTCTAGGTGAACCATTTTTACTTTTCTGCAAATAGGAGAAATTAATTCCTATTTTTATATCGAATCACATTGCTTTATTCACTGTCAGATGTCCTATTTATCATTGAGCCATACACAGTTAACATCAGGAGATAAATGTCAAAGACTTGTTATGCTATTTGGAGCATTATGTTTTCCTTCTAAATGAAAAGACTTTACCCTAGAATCTGCTACGTGTCTTAAGTGAATATATGTTTTATATCATGGTATTAATCTTTACTTTTAAAAGAGCTATTAATGAAATCCTTTTCTATATGTCAAAAAAAAACTAACGTATGACAAAAATCCCTGCAAAGATCAATAACTGAACTGTAACATAAAAATAGAGAAGCAATTTGTTCTATGATTCTGTATATAGCAAGTGAAAACCTGGTAACAACCTTGAGCTACCTTTACATTCAAAGTTCAGTAAGAAAAGACCTTTTCTCTCGCTAATCTCTATGTTTCAATATAGTGTCCCCTGCCATATTTTCTGGGTACCTCGCTTCTGACTGCAGTTGGTCACTTCCATTGACTTTCAGTGGGAGTGGAGTTCAACTGAAATTTGGGTAAACTGCTTGGAAACTTGATAAACAGATGTTATCTGATAAAATGACATAACTTTTAGATACATCTGGAAGTACAGCAGATAACCTGTCCCTAATGTGGGTTATTTGTCAGTTAAAAACACTTCTGTGCTAACAGACAGGCACAGTGTCTTGTTTAGAAACTAGTTACGTCTTTTTTGCCCTTAACTCCTGTTAAGGGAATCCTGCTCCAGTATCTTGCAGTGTGGCAAAATATACCAAAATGTATGCAAGCTTCATCAACTGGGTATTATTTCTTTCTTTGATATCAGAGGGTTTTTCTTAAAATAAAAAACCCCAAACCAACCAACCAACCAAAAAACCAAAACCACCACAAACCCAAACAAATGAAAAACAAAATCACCCCCCCCCCAAAAAAAAAAAAAAAAATAAAAGCCCAAGTTTTTTGTTTATTTTTTTTATTTAGTGACAAGATTTTCACAGGATCTTTTGATAAAACCTAAAAACTGGAGTATGGAAACAGAAAAATGTTATCATAATTTCAGAGGACATGAGGCAGCTATAGTGACTACTGATGGATATTTCTTATTCCTTTATGTTTCCTGACACCATCACTGATGGCTGTGGGTTCCAAGTCCGTGTGAGCTGACATTTGAAGGAGCAGCTATTCTGCTGCATCTATTCACACATTCAGATACTGTGAACATTTCTGCACTGCAAGAAATGATAGCCTGACAGTTGTTAAGAAATAGAATAAAACATTGGAACAAACTAAAAAAAGAAAGTCATTTCGATCTGTATACAATTTCCCTAGTTTGCTCCATGTTCAAATATTTTTGAAAAATACTATAACAATCAGAATTTTCAATTTATTGCACATGTTTTTTTTTTTTTTTACATATATTTTTTTTTTCTAGCTGTCATGAATTGCCTTTCATATTTGAGAACTAAGTACAGAAGGACATCATTCCTTGTATTGCTGTCTTTCATGGTGACATCTGTACTTCATGTACAGAACTAAATGGAACCACAGAAAAACGAATTTCTGAAATTTTAGGGTTTAACTGATAAACTGAAATGTCAAAGATATATGAAATGAAAACAGTATAAAATGGTAACAGTTAAAAATGGTTAGTTTCCTTTCCAACGTACTAGGAAGCTATTGGCAATAGGCACAGAATTCTGGTTTAAAAGATCAGGGCAAATCCACTGAAACTCTTAATTTCAATCCAGAATATACTTTTTTATGCAAAAAGCTATACAATCACTATTTAATAGAGCATTTCTGGAAACTATTTTTGTTTAATTTGTAGATTGCAAGGTCTATAACTAGTGTGGAAATGGTGGTTTACCTTGGTGGAAGGTGATGTTTGTTTCAGTGGGTTTTTGATTCTCTGGATACTTTGAGACAGTTATAATGGAGAGCATGTCTGCTTACTGAGACAGGCTGCAGAACCAGTTAGCTAAATATTTAAAGGCCTCTCAATTTCTTCTGACTTCAGTAGAGGTTAGATTAGACCCAAGTGGTATGAGTAGTGCCAGAGAGTAATTAGTAGAAGATAATAGCCAGCAGCAAATTGTGTGTTTCTCTGAATGAGACCTGTTTCTGAAAGGCCATTATTACCCAATACATTGCTGGCAAGGGTGCATCCATAGCTATTCAGTAAAAAAAGAAGGAAAAAAGAATAATGAGAGAGTCATAGTGATAACGCACCAGAGACCTCAGCTACTGTTTCACTTTTTACATGGCACTCCCCATGTTTTATTAGTAGAACAGTCAAACTGAATAATTATAGAGAATTGAAAGATGACTACATGATTCTTATTTTATTTTTTTTAACATGAAGAATGAATTGAGGCAGTCGTTGAGATTTTCTTCTCGCCTTTTTATAAATGAATCTGATGTTGTGGCGATGCCTTTGACAAATGGCGTGGATAATGACACCTGTTAAAATAAGAGTGTGAGTGCACAGAATATGTGGTTACAATAAGCTGTCTGGAGGGACTTTGCCTCAAACTGATCAAGGCAGTGGCATGGGTTCAACTGAAGCTAGAGCACTCAAGTTTCCTAGGGGTAGTGTGAGCAAGTAGGGGAACACATAGAAAAGGGGGGTGTGCTTGTCACCGACTCATCCTGTGAGAGAGGCAGGAGTGTGGAAGTGTGTGTATGAGTAAAACTTCTTGGAGTTAGAGAAGGAGGTTTAGAAGTGTGTCGTTGTTAATTAAGATTTCATAGCTTTATTGTATTACAGTTACTGATATAAATACAGAGTTCTCTGCCAGCTAGCTGTGCACTGTTAATACATTAACAAACTAGTTCAGTCCTGATTTTCATTAAAACTAAACTAAACTAAATAATTTCTCCCTGTGACACATAATGAAGCAATGTGATTTTTAATCCAGGCTTAGAAAACAATACAGGAAATCTTCCAGTCTTCTTAATGCATTGCCACTGCAAAGCAGCCAATTAGTCCATTTGATTTGAGCAGTCATCCAGAGCTACGTGATAAGGATTTGTTGCTCTTCTAGTGAGCTGTTGGAAGAACCCTGCAATTTTCCTCTATGCCATAAAATATGAAGTCCAAATTTTGTCTTATTTAAAAACATTAATCCTGACCTGTTGTTTTTGAGAAAATGTGTATAAATACTCTCCTGCTTTTTCAAGCCAACATTTCTTGCTTATAGGTATGTGTATCATTTAACCTTCAGAGCACATTGGTGGAAACTGGAAGCATGGATACCACCGCCAAACTATGGCATATAGAGAAAGGAGAAGAAATAGTCACTTTAAGTGTATGTTTGCCTTCCTTATGTTTTTAAAGGTGTTCCTTGTTTTCTTAGTTTTCTAACTGAGATAAATAACAGTATAACCCTTACAATAATTTCAAAACTTCCGGAGTTTATTTCACAAGGTGATCCCACAGTGACTGCAGTTACAAAACAGATTAAGAAAACGTGAAGAGAATGATAAAGCTATAGTACAAGAAGTCTTATTTATCAAAAGATAGATTTTTCTCATTTTAATGATGTTACTGCTGTAGGCTAGAATACCTTCCATTGTTCATTAAAACACATTGCTATACTGTAAATTATGATCTCTTCTACACCAACATAAGGTAACGTTTGAGAACATTAATATCATATACTACATCTGTATGGATCTTCTTCCTGCAAACATCAGCAGAGGACAGCCATTCAGTGACCTCTATATTGTGATGCCTGTTTGCTCTGTGTGGTTTGCTGGGATTCCACAGGCTCAGACTGACTGTTTTTGCTGTTTCAAAGCATTTCTCTCACAGAAATCCTAAATAATAGGTAGTGCAAAAGCTTCCTTTAGTATACGCGGCCTGGGACTATAGTTTGAGGAAAGCATTTTCTCTTACTCAACTTTCTCTTCCTCAGAGCCCTGATAACGTGAAAGAGTCGTGGAATGTGTGAAGCTTTAGCTTGTAAGTATGCTCACATTCATTTTTCCAGCCCTATTCACCAACACCAATGACAAGCTGTACTGCAATTTACTGTAAATGAAACATCTGAGTTCAGTATGTGTCAGTAAACAAATGTGATTCTGTTTAAATCAAATATGAAAAATATGCACTGATGACATCATTGGACAATTGCTCACTGCTTAAGTGACACACCTGATTTTTTGCAGTTGTTGGAATACCCACATGTTGCTATTTATTCTCCTTATTGATTGGATGTTCACACTGAAGCTGGAAGCCTGTACTACCTTTATGACCTATGGAAATTAAAGCTTTTAAATTTAAAAATGGCCAAATTCACAAAATTAAGAAGTTTTCCACTGTTGTTTTCTGCTTGTTGATTTTTGGTTTTACTGTAAAAAAGTGTACACAACTACAACAGTGCAGGACTCAAGCTGTGAAGAAAGTAAAAGGAGTAGTTCTATAAGATTACATGAGTATAATCAAGTTTTTGTTATCATAAAAAAATAGAAAACTCCATTGCTCAAGAGATTTGCTTTGCTGTTCATTTAGCACATACATTAATTTAGCTACCCTTATATGTCTTCTGCAATGAAAAAAAACATTTCAGTCACTCATTTAGCTGTTTTTCTAGTCATTAGTTTATCCATTTTTTAACGCAGTTTTCTATTACTGATACAGTGATATTAGCATTGTGATAATAACCTAATTTACTAATCCTTTTATATATATATATCTATCTGAATCTTTTTTAGAGATCATTGCCTTATAAGCCGTTATTTCATAGGAAGCAATAATGGCAATTGTACCCTCTCTATTCAGCTAAAGCTGAAGAATTTAGTGGAACTAATATTGCCAGTCTTGTGCAGCAAAAAATATAGGATTAATGAGGATTAGAAATCATATTTCAGTTTGGCTGTCATTTGCCTGTTACTTGGGAACATGCTCATATTAAGTGACTAAGTTCCATTTGATCTTCTGTGGATTTTATATAAGGTTTAGATTGCATGGAGTTCTACAGGTATACTGTTTGCAGTTTGTTTAAGTAGGATAATGGGAGAGTGTCCTGGGTTCAGCAGTAGCAGTTATTTTTCTCCTTCTTAGTAGCTAGTGCAGTGCTGTGTTTTGATTTTTTGGGCTGGGAACAGTGCTGATAACACTAATGTTACTAAGGTCTCCCCCCATCCTTCTCTTCTCCAGGCTGAACAAGCCCAACTCCTTCAGCCTGTTTTCACAGGAGAAGTGCTCCAGCCCTCTGATCATCCTTGTGGCCTCTTCTGGACTTGCTTCAAGAGGTCCACTTCTTTCTTATGTTCTTAAATGAAAAAGGTAGCTAGAAATGTAAAGGTGTATTTGCTACTAGGCTTTCCAAATGCACAGCAAGAGAATACATAATGAAGAAGTAGCGAAATAAGAAATAAGCAGTTTTACATGCTTATTATTTTTCTAGGAATTACAATAAATAGCTTTTTCTAGGAATTACAATAAATAGCTTTTAGTATTCACCTGCATAGTGTTATATTGTAGCGCACAGTGACAATACCATATTATTTTTACATACTTAAGTGTTTTGATTTGCAATTTCAGAAACAGGATACAGTAAATGGGTGGAACTACTTGGATCTGATTTGCTGTAGTTGCTGAATTAAGACATAAGACAATGTAAAAAAATTCTGAAATGTAATCAATAGCTTATTAAATATGATTAATAGCTTGTTAAATAGAATGAATATCTGAAATCTGATGAAGGCTTTCTGAATATATAGTACATGCATCTACTTCAGTAGTCCATGTTCTATGTGGATATTTGTTTTTACATTTTATAAGATTTCGAGCTGAAGCCATTAAGAAATCAACCTTTTCCAATTGTATTACAGATCTTTTGAGATACTTTATCCTTGGGGGAAACTGTCTCCTATGTCTATTGAAATCAAGCCTGAGGATGAGGCCCTTCTGACCTTATTAAAACGTTCTTATTGAAATGCATGCTTAAGCATGACAATCACAAACGGCTCCTAATCTACTACAACAGGATCAGCAAGTCTATAATGCACAAAAAAGTGCATTGCAAAACTAGAAGGGCACAGAGGTGAAATTTCAAATGTAAGTTGTTTTTGGTTTGCACCTTTTCTTATTTGATTATGTGTAACATCCAGTCCACCAGTTATTCCATGACACAGGAATACTGTTAAAGAATGTGGTGGTAAAGTCATTAATATTCAAGATTGAGAAGTCTGGCTAAGAGGATACCTTTACTAAAAGAACATTCCTTTCGACTAAAAACTATCAGTCAATGATTCCAGCTTGAGCTAAAATAATCTAGGTGTGCTACACCTATAGGCTTCACCAAAAGCCACCTTTCCATATTGTCATGTTATTGACTATTTGATCCCTTAGAACTGTGGCAGTCAGCAAGTTACTTAAGAAGTCCAACCTCCCAGGGATGGATACCTGACTTTGTTAACATTGAAATGATTGTTTTTTCTTATCTCTTTCCTTTTTCTGAAACACTATATAGATTAGGTCTCTGTGTACAGTTCTGGTGTCCCCAATATAAGAAGGACATGGAACTGCTAGAGAAAGTCCAGAGGAGGGCTATAAAGATGGTCAGCGGGCTGAAGCACCTTCCATACAAAGACAGGCTGAGAAAGTTGGGGCTGTTCAGCCTGGAGAAGAGAAGCCATGCAGACCTCACGGCAGCCTTCCAGTATCTGAAGGGAGCCTACAAGGATACTGAAGAGGGACTTTTCATCAGGGACTGTAGTGGTAGGACAAGGGGTGATGGATTCAAACTTGAGGGAGATTTAGATTAGATATAAGGAAGAAGTTCTTTACTGTGAGAGTGGTGAGACACTGGAATGGGCTGCCCAAGGAAGCTGTGAATGCTCCATCCCTGCAGTGTTCAAGGACAGATTGGACAGGGCCTTGAGCAACCTGGTTTAGTGCAAGGTGTCCCTGCCCATGGCTGGGAATTGTAACTAGATGATGTTAAAGTCCTTTCTAACCCTAACTATTCTATGATTACCACTTTTGCTGCACAAGACAAAATCAAATCTTTGTTCCAAGCAGAAGAAAGTTGATGATACTTCAGTTATTACATTGTTTTTAGTACATACTAAATAGGGCCATGAACAAACTTGTATAAAGGCAGGGTCTTACCCTACCATCTCTGCTAGGGGCATATACCAGCACCAGACCAGTGACTAAGCCATTTTCTCTCAATGCACTGAAGTGAAGGAGGTTTAGATGAGCAAAAGGCAAAGTTTTTTAAGGGAGCACACCTTTTGTGTATTTGGCACCAAACTCTGTTCAGGTTTCCTTCATTTCAGACAAAAAATTGTGGGAGTAGGGAAAGATACAGAATATTTGTGATTGTTTTGATCTTTTGATGGAACTACCAAAACATGGGATGCAGGATGATCTCAGCTAAATAAATTGCTGTAGGTCCTTCTGTCTCTTGCTAGTCATGGGCAGAAAAATACTTCCCTGGTTCCTTGTGATTCTGTGTAGTATATTGGTGTAGGTATTAACAAAAATGGATAATCTTGTGATACACCTACATGATTCCTTCGCAACTTGCTTTTATTACTAGGGAGCAAAGATAACTCCTGCAGAATATGAGCCTGACTGAAATGAATGAAAGATCCAGTTTGGTATATGTCTACTTTGTGAGTTTCATAGGCAATAAACTCAGTCTTTCTCATCTGTTTTCTTTTAAGGTAAATGGAATGTTTTCTTGTATTTCAATTTGTGCATGTTGCCTTTTTATTGCGTACTGCCAAGAAGGGTGGCTTGGTTACCTCAGTCACCTCAGAGAAATGATTAGTGTTAATGAGCTCAGTAGGATGGCCCCATTTTTTTGTGTCTAATTTTTAACTTGTACCCCCTTTAATGAAATACATCACATGTGAAATGTAAATAGTTTCACCTGTGAAAAGGGTGCTGTTATGCACTTGCTCTGAGTGCTTTAGAGTTCTTGGTGGGTTTTTTTTTTTTGTGTGTAAAGAAGAATTAAGTAAAAATGCTACTTTTGCTGCTTGTAATGCAACGTCCCACTCACTATTTCCAGAGAAAACCAATAACCATTTGTGGTTTACATTGCTATTAACTATTGCGTGCATGCTGTAGTTAAACTCCCACTCACCCCTCCCTTCACACTTGCGCACATCTTTCCATTCATTCCATTCCTTTCTGCGCAGCCTTCATTCTCCCATTTGCATCTGAAGTAAAAAAAGTAATAGGGTTGTGACTCCAACCGTAAATCCCAGTCTGAAGATTATGGCCAACATGAAAATACTCTATGCACCAAAGATTTGAAAACAAGGATCATGACATAATCTGAAAAGCATATGAGGAATTTCTGTTATTTACCACTATACAATGAGCTCTCACCTAGGCTGACCACTTGCCAACAATTGCCAACAGGTTTCACCTGTATAAAGTTCTCTCCACTTCCTAACAGAGCACCTGAAACTGGAGTTGGTCTTTGCAGAGGACTAGCAAAAGAGCAGGGCTGACCAGTGTCCTCCAGCAGCCTTGGAACAAGGATGAAGATGAAAAGAAGGTAGGATCAAAGAAAGTATATGTGTTGACTGAGACAAAAAAAGAACAAGCAAAGTGTGCAGCACTTTATGTTTTATATCTCTGGGTGGCTGTGGACTTGACTTCTAGATGTTACATTTAATAGGAAGTTACTAATGCTGATGTGTTCTGACTATCTCTGAGTGCTTATGCTTGCCAGCATTCTTGCGTGCAAATGAAGAAACAAATGTGCCTGTCATCACTTGGCAAATATCCTGTTTGTTTCAAGTAGTGACATGTTGGGGGAGAACTAAGCAGTGTGCTGCAGATCATTTAAAATTAAACCTTTACCAGTAGGCAAAGTGGCTGATATTAATGTTACTGTAATGCTTATGATGTTTCCTGGTGTCTTGTGCAAAGATTTATGGTATCAGAAGTGTATCTCAGTAATCCCGAACTGAAAGGGGCAGGAAGGACAAGGCAGTTCTCTGTAACTTGAAAATTGCCCAGTGTCGCTGAATCAGTTTCCACCTGTGCTTACAGGTGGAGGAAAATGTGTAATGAAATGTGTACAAATACTGCTACTTAGTTAAAAACTGAAATTTGACTTGTTGTGTAACCATCGAAAGGTAAAACAAAAATTGGACTGTGATTAGAAAGTAGAGGTTTGATTTTTATTTTTTTTTCCCAGTCTTTCAGGCTAGATTATTTTTGTTGTCTTTTCCTTTATGCTTTTTCTCTCATACTATGCTAGTGACTCAGTGAATCAAACATCTGAAGTAGATTTTGACTTTGAGCTCTTGCCCTTTATATATGTGAAACTGTGAGTGACTTGAGGTTTTGGAGGCTAAGCGTTGAACTGGGAGGCCATCTGGGTTCTATTTCTGCATCTCCCTGGATGCACTGAGTAAAATTGCTTTCCAGGCTGAGTTATCCAGGTTTCCTGCTCATATATGAAATACTTTCACATCTGGTGTATTCACGGCTCACGGCACTGCTGCAAAGTGTTCTGGCTTGACACCTCGTAAGAACTTCAGTAGTAATCTAGGTACCATCATATGAATGCTTTGATGTTAGGCTTTCTGCACCTTGGTTTACTCATATGAAGATTTAATATATTATAGAGGTATACATTGGGAGTGCATTGTATAGATATATCATCTTGAAACCATTCTTTGTCTCTGGTAGCAGTTTGATACTCTTCTCTAATTCCACTTCAGTCTGCACCATCAAACTAGTGTATGTGGCTGCTTTAACTGTATTGTCCGGTGCCTTTTTGATCTTATAAAAACATTTGCCTTCTACATACCTTACACTCTCCAAGAGGCTACTTTAATTGTTGGGTGTTTGGATTGGGATGTGGCTTTCAACATTATCCTGAAATGCTGGCAAACTGGATCCACTGCTACTTCGTTGAAAAGGATGACCTCTGGAGACTCCCGAAATGTGCTTTAGTCAGGACTGACTGTAGAAATCATATTTAATGTATTGTTTCTGTCCTTTAGACCTCTGCATCCTTCCATCATATACCTCTATAAATATGCAAGTGCGTTTTTCCGGGAAAGAAGCCCTTAACCTCTATCATGTAACACCACCAGGACAGATTTCCACGTAAGCATACAATGTGTAGTTGGACTGTTGATGTATACTTTCTGTATCTCCTGAGATTCAAATTCTTTTCTGAATAAGTAAGGATAATACTAATACTCATGTTTTAAAAGTGGTATCTTGTGAGAATGTCTCTTTTGCCTCCTTCTGTTATAATTTGCAGTTCCTGGGTAGTTAGTGAAAGGATATGAAATATGGCCTTGATTATATTTGTTGTCCACCATTATATAGCTTGGTTGTATTTTCCAGTTTGCTGCACTTTACTGTCTAAATTTCAGCAGGCACTGGGAGGAGTACCCATCAGCCAGATCTGTCTTCATGGCAAATTGTTTTAATTAGTTTGATAGTCCAGCTGCCTAATTCAACTGTCTGTCCTGTGGAATGCTGTACAGCTGCTGGCTGTTTTCTGAAGGCCTGTTTGATGTGATGAGTGGATCTGAAAAATTGAAGTAGTAGCATGATGAGTTTGCTTTAACCTTCACTTAAAATGGTTCTGCCTTGAATAAAAATTATTAAATTGGTTAGTATGGATGTGCGTTCTTTCTCAGCTGAAATTTCTTTTGTTTATTAAGTAGATCATGTGGGCTCTATATGTCAATGTTTGGGAGTTTTTTTGCTGTTGTTGGGTTTGTATTCCCTCAATGTTTTGAAAGTAAGAGTGCAGGACTCATGGTGACATTCCTATGATTCTCTGTCATGTAGCTCTGCATGAAACTGGAGAAATAGTAAAATTGGCCTCTCCAGAAGTTAGCTGCTGAATTTGATAGGACGGCTGTAAACAGGTGACCATTTTAATCATAGACACCAATAAAATACTTAATTTCCTTGAAGACACTATGAAAGTCTTCGGTGGTATGACAAAATTGAAGCAGGTTATAGTTTTTCAGCTTCTAGTGATACCACCATTAAAAGCACCCTGAACAAAGCCAAACTAAAAATGAAGTTTTTAAATACTTATTTTTCAATAAGTAATTTCTTCTGAGTTTGAATTAATGTGTCTGCAAGCCAAATTCTGCTCTGCATCAGGCGTGTGGTAAAGTCAGCTCCAGGGTGGAAGGCACCTTGTCCTGAAACCGCCTTGCAGGGTGAGAAGGCGAGCAGGGCAGGCCTGGCTGAGTTAGGTGCTGAGGCAAGCATCTCCGCTGTCCCCATGGTGGTCTTTGGTGGCCAGGGTGTCTCAGGAGGGGCATGGGGTTTGTCTTCTTTAGTAAATGTGGTGTGTCTTTTTCAAGTATCTGTAAGCTCCCACTTGAACTTACGCACAAGAACTGAAACCTCTCATCTGTGTCAACCCTTTTTATTTGCTTTGTGTCTGGCTTGTGTGAGTTCCATTTATTGGGTCCTAGTTTGTATTGGGAAAGACAGCGAGTGGCTGTTCCCTTTGCACCCTGGTGATATCAACAACCTGCATCATGCATCAACCTGCATGAACTGTAGATAACTTGCTCTGTGACTTTCACCTAAAATTGTATGTAGTATGATGTTCTTATTTATGTGTATTTAATTTTGACTTTATTTTTTTTCAGCCTGTTTTAGTGGTGGGCAAGTCATGCTCTGATTTACTCAGCTAAGTGTTGGTTTCCTTTTCTGTTTAGAAGTAGAAATAAATTCCTTTATACCTAGGTAGTAAATACCTGTACGAACTTAAACAAGCAGAAGAAACTGCTGAACTTCTGTCTCTGACCCACCTGCCTGCTTTTGCAGGTACTGAAAGCAGCTGGAGAGATCATTTGCAGTGATTTTTCTGTGTTGGGAGTTATTTGAGGGTTAGTTCACAGCAATGAACATGTAATCTCTTTTTATTCTACTGTGATACTTAGAACGTTATGATTTGTCTTGTATCTCTTGAGTGAATTGTGGAACCTAAGTAAAGCCGTAGCTTTGATGCTGAGGTAAGACCTGGAACTTGCCCTGACTTCTTTTGGTCTGGGCCATGGGTCAAGATTTTCATTCAAAAGCAGAGCTTTGAGAAGCTACACAGATGGCAGGCAAATGTTATTTAATAAGTCAAAAACCCCATAGTACATGATGAACTTTCTACGAAGGCAAAGAGAACACACGTTATAACACAAATTTATTTCTGAATAAATTGCAACATTAAGAACTACTGTACAGAGAAACTGCATCACACTGTTACAACTCCGTCATTATATTTGTGCTTTGTAGGATAAGTAAACATTTATTCTATCACAGAAAAAACTTGTATACTGACACTAACTGTATTTGGTTTAAAAATAAATACACTTTCCCATTTATTGACTCAAAGCACTTTAAGTCTATAATACTTGGTGCTTTTTATTAACTTTCAGCCTCAGAAATGCTGAGCATTCAGAATTGTCACTCATGTTAGTGGGAATTACTACCGAGTGACTGCACAGTAATGTTCAGTGTATGCAATAAAATGACCTTTAACTCACAGTAAAGCAACCTTCACTGTTTTGTGTATGCTGCAGAGTAGATGTTAATTAGTCATGTTGTTTAATGTTCCACATTAGATTTTGATTCACTAGCAATTTGTGTTTCATAATGGGTGATGCAATCATGCAAGTTTAGGAATGGTTTTAAAGATAAAATTGAGAATATGGCTCTTTCATAAATTATTTTAAACTACTTTAAAATTTTCAAAAATATTTAGTGCAAAAGAACGTTTTTTTTCCCATTTTCCCAAGAAATATTACAGAAGCATATACTGTTATATGGAAAATAAAACATCTCTTAAATATTTTATTGGGAAAAGCAGGCATGTTTTCTATTATGCTATTTAGGTAGAGAGAGAGGAAAGATAAATATTTTCAAAGAAACAAATAACAGAAAAGCTCTGCTGTGATAAATACAATTACCTTCAAATTCAAAACCAATCTCTTTGGCAGAATCAAGAGAATGCATCATTAAGTGCATGATACTAACAGATCATCTCAACAAGACGATACCATAGATTATTTTATCAAACAGTTATATAAATCTTATGGTAATGTGAACTATCACATATAGTCCAAACACTTATATTCAAAATGAACAAGTATGTCTGCTGAAATTCTAACAATCCTTTTGCTTTCTTGGAAGTCACAAAAATTAACACTAAGATTTTTATGAGATGGTACTGTATTCAAATATGCATTTTTTCAACTTAGTAACAATTTATTTGGTTAAATGAAAATTAAAGTAGGATTTTTTCACTGATTTTTAACTGATACATAGCATGTTACATAATGCTTTAACTAGAAGCACTTCACGTAACCATCGTACTATTGTTACTCCCTTTTACCAGGTAGAGACACTGAGGCACAGAGGTGAAATGACTCGCCCAAGGTCATGCGAGGACACGGTCTGTGGCAGGACAGGGCTTAGAAACCTGCTGCCTTGGCTCTCAGATCTGTGTTCAGGGACATACCATGTGTAGCTATGCTGAACTGCACTGCCTCCAAGTGAAAAGGAGGCAGTTCTTTTAAGGACAGTAACTGAGAGTTCAGATTTTATTTCCTTGAGAAGAAGACAGGAATTGGGAATGCTTATGGAAGAGAATCACATGGAAAGAAACTAAAATGTGCTTTCAGCAGCTTTTTATTGTGTTGACTAACGGCAAGTTAAGTGTTCAAAAGTTTTTACCCCTTAGGCTATGAGGACAAAAAAACCCAAACAATTATTTATCTAGGGATATGTGCATCTCTAGGCATCTTGGAACACACTCTGGTTCTAACAGTTAAGCTGTAAAAATATTGGTAACTAAAAACTGAATGTTTGTGTACTATCCCATTTTGGCTGATTGATTTAAACCAACTGATGAAAATGGAACGTATTAGACATTTAATTAAGCCTTTCCTGTATAGCCCATTAATTCAGAAGACTAAAAAAATCCATCCCCTTCTGGTACAGTACACTCTACAGCACAATATGTCACGAGCCCCTCATGATACAGAAAGATACAATACACCTTGGTTTCACTTAGCTTCTTCAGTTCTGGAACAGCCATGTGCTGTTTCTCTAGAGTTTGTATATCTTTGCTCATTTTATTCAGTGGCATTCAGAAATCAGAGCATTACACAAACCGCTGCTTATTTAAACCGGAATAAAACAAAAACGCTGAACAGGTTGAGCTTTCTTAACCCAGTTCCAGAAGCCAATCAAACAGGCTTGGTGTCACCACTTGGCCTTCCTCGCTGAGCTTGCAGTACTGCACCACGGCATGAAAGATATCCCCCACTTTCCAGGACTTCCGTTGAACTAATTGCACAACATCTGAAAACTAATAAAAAACCAAAACAAAACACACTCAGGATTTGCTTAATGCTTTGCTAATGTTTTGTGAAATGAATACACACAAACCATCCTTTGAAAATGCACTGCTGTGAGTGGGCACAGCTCATTACACAGCAACATACAGTTTCTTTCCATTTGTAAAATTTCATTGCTGAAGTTCTATAGCTCCCCAAAGACTGGCCACATCTTGATGTTTTCTGGATGAGCTGCTCTCAGCAATTATTTCTTATTTATTGCAATGAAATTAAGAACAGTGAAAGTGAGCTTAGTAAAGGATCACAACTTTCCCTGTTACCAACAACCCTGTGAAAAGAATGGAAGTGTGACTATCCAGTTTGAAGAATTAAAAAAAAAAAAAAAAATAAATCCCACTTTTTTACCATTTGCTAATTTTAATTTTTATTTCATTTTCTGCATGTCCACATATGCATCCAATAGTGTATTAAATGTTCATATAGTACCGGTGAGAGGAAATTCTGGGTAAACTTCTGTCACAAGGAGACATTTGCTACAATTGTGGTTGGATCACAGAAAGTATCGATATTTGATTTTAACTTCCAGATCGGAGATTAAATATGTGTTCTTATGCAGCTGTAAAAAAAATCCTGAATCTTGTCCACTTTATACTTAAGAAAGGGCTTCACAGTGTCATACATCTGGTCCCATTTTGTTCTGGAGCACATAAATGAAAATCAAAGCTTTTAATTTCTCTGTGATTCACACGCAATATCTAATTAGCTTGCTCCTTCTATGATTCCAGTTTTAAACCGCACAAGAATATATTGTGTCTCTAGTTAGTGTAGCTGTTTGCTATTTACATACTGAAGCCTAAACTTTTAATATGTATTTTAATGACATTTAATAGGCACGTGATTTCCAAAAGCACTGTTGTAGGCAGGATGTGCTTCATTATTCTCTAGTGTATTTTTGCAATTGAATTAGCTGTTTGCCAAAGCACATGGGTAAAGCTGACAGCTGTTTCTTTAATTAGATGCAATTTGGACTGTTGCTGCTGAATGCATTTTAAATTATGTTTATGATTCCCAAATGCATGTACTCAAGAAAATCAAACAATATCTCTGCTACTCAAAATGATCTTCCCATAAAAGACCAAAATACTGATTTGTAATACTTTTTTTTTTTTTTTTAATTAATTATTTGGAATTCTAGGACACTTTTTGAAAGCCGTAAAGCTTGAGCTGTTCTTGCTGATCTTGGAAATAGGGCTGTTCTGGTTATTCCTGAAATACTGTGGGTGTCATTTGGGGTTATCCACAATGGAGCACTTAATGAATCATTCAGGAATAGGAACAGTCTGCACTTCTTGTTACCATTTTGGACTTCAGTGTGGCTCTTGTTGCTCTGGCTTGGACTAACACCTCAGAAGTTTCTTGGTTCTAGTAGCCTGTGTCTGTCTGCCTCTCTCTGGAATCAGATGTCTGCTTTCAAAATGGCAGAGGCTGAGCTACACGTGAGCAGGAGCAAAAGGGTACTGGCACACATAATACTTTATTGTTCAGCCAGGGGAGGTGCTTCATAATTTTCACACAATGATGCAAAATATTTTAATTTTCAGGCCAATTTTCCAAGTAACAGATGTGATTGCAAATACAGCTCCACTGGAAACACTGGTTGGTCACTGCCTGAGCTAAAACTGTCTCTCAGGGTAGTGGATACTACAAGGGTATGCCTACACAGCTAGATCCAGCCTGCCTATCCTCTGAACTGTGGTGCAGAAGCCTCATAATCATGTTATTTTAGACAGTGGACCTGAGCTAATAGAGGTTAGCTTTCTGTGTTTTGCAGTTAGTCTCTTCTGTACATTTGGGCAGTGGGTCCATTCCCTGGTGACAAGCAATCCTTTTCTATGAGCACAAAGTGTACTATAAAGCCAGTGCTTTTAGCCACAGGCCCCTGTGATGCCTTGCTGTATCCCCAGCTGTAACAACCTAAGGACTGTCAGGCACAAGTTCAGACCTGCTGAGGCTGCCCTAATCCATGTTGCGCGCAAGGCAGAACCTTGCCCACAGCCAAGTGATTTTTAAGCTACATGCTCAAACTCTGCTTAAGCCATCTGCAACCCTTCAAGTGCAGCCACATAAAGGGCTCTATGTTATTTCTGACTTGCGTGTTGATACTTAACACATCACTGAAAAAGTGAACAGATTCATCAAAGCATGTTAGAGAGGCTTTGGAGAAGGTCTCATGGTGCTACCGTTTCTTGTGCCATGGACAATCTACTAGTTCACATACCTTCAATTCTGACACATTTAATCCATCCTTCCCTTTCTGTAATAGACAGTAGCATTGCCACCTTGCTGTAATGAAGATGTTTTTGCATCTTCCATTATGCTCACTAACTTTAAGAAGTCAAGTCATAGTAACTATTGTGATTAAAATGAATTAATAGTATGCCCAGTTCTGTAAATGCTACCTTTTCAATTCTGTTTTCCTGAGATTTCTTAAAATAGATGGTTGGAATTCCAAGTTCAGAAGCGGCTATCCACTGCAGGGTGGCTCGCAGCTCTGCATCGGGGCACTCTGGTTCCAGATCAAAGTTTATCACCAGTAGGTCCTTTTGACAATTAGCTGTTCCCACTGAAAGTCCAGAAGTACTTTCTGGAAAAATAATCCCAGCAGTTACTGTGCAATTACTCATGTTAACTTCAGATTGTATGCTTGAGTCGATACGGTTCAACTTACCCTCTGTATTTTCTGTCTGTTCTTTAAGGAAAACCTTTTCTTCTATTAATTCACTTAGAAACAAACAACAACAAAGCTTATTAGTGATATTTAGGAACAGTCTACAACATTGCTTCTTGATGGATAAACTTCTCCCTCAATGTAAAACCTAGAAAAACTGCACGAAAAGATTACATAGGATGGAATAATGAAATGCTGAATGTATTTAATTTATTTTTATCTGTAAACCAGGAAAAGCTACAGGAATTGCATCATTCTCACTGTAATAGGATAGAGTACTTGTAATGGTTGTGCCATGTATTATGTTTGACCAGGATCTGCTGATCTTTACATTTTTCATAATGACAAGTAAATGACATTATGGTACGATGAGCAGATCTCAGAACCTGGGCGGAAATACTGAACTTCTAATGTCTACATTTTGCAGTGCTATACTCCCTGGCTGAATCCTCTCCAGCTTTGCTTTCTACTTTTATCTTTCATAATTAAACACAATCATAACTATCAGTTACTTCAACTACTGCTGTTTTTAAATGTATTTGCTGTTTGGATAAACAAATGCTGTTTACACCTTGTAAAAATTTCCAAAGATCTTAATTTCTTGTGTACCATCTCTTTCCTAAACTACAGGACACAAACTCTAGGCATGTAGTCACTGCTTCAGCTTCCATTTCTGAACACAATATCCATGCATATATATATATGGCAAGGGACTGCAAACTCACTACTGCTGCCACTGCTCTTGCCTTTGTTTCATCATTTGTGGAGGGACAGCATTTGCAGTACACATTTCCAGACTGTCCCATCCTGCCCTCAGTCAGGGGGAACGCTGCAGGTATAAGATTTTATTTCTAGCATAGGACACTACTGTTTATCAGCTTCTTTGCCACTTTCATTCACAAGATTTCAGAATCTCCCCCAAGGCTTCAAAGAATCAAGACTGTATATTCTCATGTAGTGGTTACTGCAAGATGTGAGAGGAAAGAATAAAATGGCAGTATGGTTTGTCATGACTTAGAATCATAGGTGCTTAATTACTTCCTTCCCGGCAGGCTATTTTCCTGTTTTCTGTTTGAACAGCAGATGCATTCTGTGCCTTGATTTTGATTTGTGGAAGTACAAGCTTCTCATGCCTATCAGCTAACAGCTGAGAATAGCTCCTGAAAGCTAACGAGGGGCTCAAAAATGCATCCCTTTGCTCCTCAGAAATTTTTAGGAAAGGGGTCACCTTTAGGAATGTGTGCAGGAAGTATCATTGTCTACTGTAAAGTTTGGAATGTTTTAACCAGGTTAGTCTACAAATCAGCAGCTGGGGGAGAATGCACATAACTACAGAAATATGAAAGCCCAGATTTCTTACAAAAAGAAAGAGCTTTTTACAGAAAAAGCTGGGCAGTTGTAGTACAATCTGGTAGCAAGCTGTGAAGATTTTCTGATGTCACTGACTTCACAAAGATCCCATGTTCAATGTTTGATATATGGTCTGTACACTTCTGCAATGACCATGCCCTGACTACATTGTGACATTCACCAGCTGGCAGGTTATACTAGGTTTCAGGTTTCCAGAACCTTTTAAGTAGGTACTTACACATCTCTTGATGAGTTAATTGCATGCTCAGTAGAAACATGCCCAGAAACAATAGGTAAAATGCAGTTTGGGCCAAATTGTTATTGTTATTTGAAAGAATGCTATCAGATTTTTTTCCTTTTAACAGATTCTCATTTGCTTGACCTTGCTTGCTGTTACAGTAGTTTTGATAATATTTGAAGTTACTGGGAGAAGAAATTTAACACAATGAGAAACCCATACCACAGAAAACTGTCTTTTAGCCAGAGCAGTTAGTGGATCCATGCTCTTTTTGAGAGATCTGCCTGGGTGAACTTGCCTGGGTAATCTTTCACTCTCTAGTTATCACTCTGCACAGAAACCTTCATGTGCTTTTTCGGAAGCTAACAGCAGGCTCAGCAGCAGGTGCAAAGCAGGGCTTGGCACATTTTAGATGGTGTAAACGATTTGCAGTTAAAGTTGGACTAAACATCAAATCTCACTTCAGTGTCTACTTACTTAATCGTAGGAGAAGATGGCACGTTCTCCTGATAAATTTCCAGGTCCATAATGCCAAGACTGCTAGTAGTACTGCTGTTACCATTGCTGACAAAGCAAAAGTTTAGATATTAGTGCCAAGCTACACTGAATATGTTCCCATACGTCTTTTTTGTAATTTACTTATGTACAAAGCAAAGTGAAGAGGTGCCCTCTGTTATGCAGAGTTCCACAAAATCCATTCCACTTAGCAAGTGGTTCCCAGAATGAAGTACATTAATCTGCTCAAAATAATGAGGCTTTTATAAAAGTAGTTCTATATAGAGCATGTATCAAGTGATACATTAAACTGGAGGAAATAGAAAAAGTGGACTATCTTCTTGTGAATACCTTATGCAAAGAACGTCTGGCCTCAAACAAAAAAGCAGTCTGCATGAGTCCTTGAAAAGGATTACCAGGTATGGAGATGCCCTGGAAAAACCTGCTGAGATTCAGATACCTCTGAACATGGTGAGTTGATAGCAAGGCATTTGGTTGCCCATCATACTACTTACCTGTTGGGTGACTCCATGCCTGTAACCAGCAACAGTTTCAGTCTATTATATCGTACCTCAAATACTATCGGGGATCTGATGGAACCCGCAGGTACAGTGACAGCCCTTTGTGTTTCTGACTACTCTGAAAGACAGATTTTGATTATAGCCAGTGCTCAGTGGGACCAGTAACAAGAAAAAGTATTCTCCTTGGCTTTTTCATAAGGATGAAGTATGACATCTGAGAATATTTGGAAAAAGTAAACAGTACCAGTTCATTTTATAACATCATTATAAAATTGATAGTGAATGTTTATGCAGATATTGTGTTAGTCTTGTGAACAGATTGTGAATTTGCTGGCTGCAAGTGAATTAGCACAAACCAGTTCTGTGAGCAAGCGAACAGGAACCGCTTAATTTTTATAAAAAAACCAACTAATGTTAGAAAGATTGATTAAGCTCTTTTCCCCATCAGGTTTTTCTGAGTCAGTGTCAGAATGCCATGCATTCCGACTTGCTGTAGCAATTTCTGTTTAAGTGCAGAGCCAAGAGGCACAATACATTAGCTCTCTCAGACCAAGAACTTTGTTAAAGGTTGATACTGTAATGATACTGTAATGATGGCATGAATATTCACCCACACTGACAGACAGGTTTTGCTCACTATTTTTTCAGCTATCCAACAATGCTCTCTAACAGGGACTCTTTCTTTTCTTTGTTCATTACCATAGTGACTTCCTTCCTTGTCATTTTGATACACAAGAGAAAGATGTAAATACTTAACAGTATTTTAAAACCTAATCTAAGAGCATGTTAAGAAAAAAACTTGCTCAGTCTGAAGTCATGGGCTGAAGTCAAACTAACAACACTTTATACAAACTCTAAGGACTAGATAACGTTTGTAAATGCATGTCCTGACTTGAATAGGAACAAAAGGCAGCACACTGTGGTGGGAGCTCTGGAATTTATGCCTGCCCAAGGAGAACTCTGTCATCCTCTGTTAATCTGTTTCCCTGTGCCATTCTAAGCATATCAAGGCTCTATCTCTGCTCTTCTTGGTGTACAGATAACTGGTGGGAATATTAGTCTCATCAATCTCAGCCAAGGAAATGCCAAAATAAACATTATGCAAATAGCAAATACATCAAAGGAAAGACTGCAACAATTAGCTTTTCCGATGGCCCTTTCACTGTAGGACTGAGGCACTGGAGTGGTGCCAGGAAATTTTCTCTTTGTCTGAATCTAGCTGCTTACAACTAAAAAAAAAAATCCTGCCGAGAACCAGAATGTGGCTAATTTTGTCTCTTTTTCTTAATTAAGGAGATGAACTCGGTTATTAGGTTTTCTTTACAGTATTCTGAATAAATCTGAAGCTGTCGAGCCTCATTCCTGATACGTCGTAGCCAGATCATTGGTCTGGTTGATTAGCTCATATTTTATGCTGAGAACAGACAATATGGGTACCTCAGGGATCGCTCGCTGAGTTGTAAGTAGCTGCTTGTGTCGTCAGGATTGTCCTCATCATTAGCTAGCTGGGACCAGCTGCCAGTGCTTTCTTCACTGCTGCTGAGGTGGATTGGAAATTCTTCGGCTGTTTTTGTCTCTCCTACGATTTCAGCATCTGGTCTGCTCTGAGGACTGTTGCTGGTAGGGTGATAAGGAAGGCACATTGATGATATAGGCAAACAAAGTGGTACCACCAGTCTTCAGGCAATGCTGCTCATTAAAATCAACCAAGCTGCGACATTATACAGGTGCAAGAGGCTGGGCAGGCTTATCATTTATACATAAAGTCCAGTTGAGCATATGGTCTGAGATGCTCTTGAAAAAGATCTTATGAGTGCTATAAGCAAACACAAAACATAGTAAACCTTATACTGAAATATGCATAGAAAAGTTTTAACCTGCACAGAAGAGCTGCTCACTGCACAGGCCTGTTGCTTAGTGCACCTCAGTCATTTCAGTGATTGAAATACGTGGTATACGTTAGCACTGTACGGCAGCATTTCTTGGAAATATATCTTGGCACTAATTCCCTGTCTTACTAATGGGTGAATAGGTTTCTTGACAGGGTTTTCTACTCTATTAACATTGCAGATCCAAAAGAGGTCTAGAAGTAAAAGTATGAAGGTGGTGGGGGTTGTGAATCACTAATGATTCTTAGGCTTCCGTATTCCTTAGGATCCAATGTTTAGACTGGGTAATGACGAAGTATTCTTTTTCTAGATAGGTGTGCAGCAGGCAGGCAGAAACCAGACTGCCTACACAGGTCTAGACTGAGTTTAGAAAATACAGGGTTAAGAGATGTTGTGGCTTAATGCTTTACAATTCTGTATGCTCCCACAAACACACAAACAAAAAATAAGAACTATATTTACGGTAACTTTTCAGAGCCAAACTGGACTTTGTGATACTTGCTGTATGTAAGGCTTTTGATATATAGATGGGAAAGTATATTATAACTCAAACTCCCTTTTTTGAATGCTAGGGAAAGAAATAGTTGTATAACTGCAGCACCAGAATAGCAGTTAATGCAAAACTGTAGTTTTGTTAAATTTACTGGATGGTCTGCATTTGCAGCTGTGTGATTAAGACAATGTAATGTGTACTGGCAACCCTCTTCAGGAACCCTCCAGAGTTCTCACCTTCCGACTTTTATTTATAGTACTGGCTGAGGCACCCTGTCTACAACTGCAGCAAGAGATCACCCCCAAAATTCTACTGCTCCCAAGTCATTAATTTATTTAAGACTATATTGAGACAATATCATTGAGGACATTTCCTTTTGTCCTGCCCTCACTCTAGCGACAGCTGAGAAGTTGCATTAATGCTGGATGCTAGAGAGAGGCAGCCTCCTGTACAGGGAGAAAAGGACCTGTTTGCCTTAGGGGCTCTGCTCTTCCAGGCAGTCAGCATCTGTCAAATAACTATGCCTGTCATCCCTGACCCCTCGGGTACAAAACCAGGCATCTGTGGTAACTAAGCAGCCAGGTTGCAGTTGTTACTCAGATTTTTAATACAGGGCATGTTGCACCTATTGCTTGTTCCAAAGAGGTTTCTGTGGGCGTCATTACATGGCATTTTGGGTTGTGTTTGATTCATTATGCAATTGCATCTCAGACTAGCAATGCTTTGAACTGACAGTTCCCTACTTCTGAACAGTCAGTTGGAACGGTTTCTGTATAACTGTGACAGGACTGGGTCTGTTGCGCTGCCTGCATATACGAAACAACTAGTTTGGTTTTTTTTTTTTTACCCTTGCTGAAGACCTTTTCCGCAGGCCTGCACAACCTTCCCTCCCTTCCCTCTTCTTTTTTTCTAGTTGCCCGTGTGTCTGCTTGATGTTTTGCCTGGAGCCCTGTGTGCCTGTATCTACACTAGCAAGTAATTTCATGCAGTAGGAGTGGATCAAAATAATTGGTGCTCATGCATTTCTATCTGTGTTATTTATATATCTTTAGGTGTTTACTTTAGTCTAGACTTGGTCCAGACATCCGTGCCACAAGCAATTCAAATCCATGTGAAGAAACACTGAAAGCTTTGCCTTCCTGGTAGGGTTATGAGAACATCTGGTACACACTTGTGCAGCTTCTAGTTGAGAATCCTTTAAAAGAAATCAGCATTGCATGCTGCAGAGAAAGCCAATGCATGGAAATGAAGACAAGTTGATTCAGAACTGCACTGCATTGCTGAACCAAAATACTAATGTAGGTGTAGCCTCTGCTTACTAATTCTGCCCTACCAATCCTAATGCTTCAAACTTCCCATAGTTGCTTTAGGAATTCTTCATCAAAGACAGAGGAGAAGCTATTAAAGGGCTCTTAAACTGTGCAAAAATGAAAGTCAAGATTCCAGATATGTACATTTCTAAATGTATCCTACTAAAAGCAATTTGCTTTAAAGGAAGAGAAAGGTTAGTGGGGGACAGTCGGCATGAAAGAACAGTGACATTATGATAATTGTCCACCTAATCGCTACCATACACAGTAAAGTACGTGCTTTCTCACTTCAAGCAGAGCTTTGTCAAACGCCAAAATAGAGCACTTCCTCGAATAAAATTAGCTGCAAAATGGTTTCTAACACTAGCACACGCACTCTGTCAAGCACTCTTGAGATAATGGGTTGCTGCAGTGATCCAAGTGATTGGCAGTTTAGATACCATTAAAGTAACACACATGGCAAAGTATAGTTAAAAACAAGCAATGTCTTGAGAGAGAGTCTTGCTCTTAACCTCAGCATCCACAGCAATCCTCTACATTTGCATTATGTAGTAAAATGAAATTTTATTATTTTCTCTACCTAAGTTCTACCAGAGGAGCCTTAACTAAAGGAGGTGAGGGGTGTTTTTAATTACTAATTTATTTCTTCCACTAAAGATTTTTTATTACTTGTATCTCCAGACTGTAAACACAAAGCTGAACTTCAAGGTCTCAAAAATCTAGTCTTGTTTCCAGGTACACAAAGCATTAGTTAGATGAACAAGCATTGCAGAGAACTGCAGCAGAGGTCAAATTCTGCTATCTTCTGTCAGTGCTAAATTGAAGTTCAAACTTTGTCCACTTTCCTGTCTTAACTATGGAAGACCTAACTGTAGAGAGAAAACTTACTTGTCTCTGCAGTATTAGATTTGAATCTTGGAAGCACATTGTCATGTACAATGTAACTTTGCTCCAGAAACTGGCACTATGATATATGATTGGATGATTTTTATGCCATGAGAAACCTGTAGTCATAACTTTCTTTCTTTTATTTCTTTGAAAGTGCTTCTCCTCTTATCTTCTTTTATCAAAATAATTTTTACTGGGAAATTAAAACAAACACAAAAGCAACGTGCTGAATTTACTGTTTTGTCACTTACCTATTTAGTAGGGAACTGGAAACTGTGTGTTTCCCATCAAAAGCTTCTGGAGGCGTTTCTTTGCTTTGATGCTCCTTTCCAGAAGGGCTACATGAAACAAAGGACTCTGAGCCTTTTTCTGGCTCATCTCGTTGATCAGTTTCTATCTGAATTAAAGGCACTTCCCTATGCTGACTTGCAGGGAGGCATCCAAGGTTCTTATGCTGTTTTTTCTCATCCAAATTTACTCCATCCCTTTTGGGTTTTGATTGAGTCTGAGTTGTGCTTTGAGGATGTTTGCTTTCCAACACACATTCTTGGCTTGTATAATCAAAAGAATCCTGCTGGACAACAATTAAATTTTTACCACTTTCAACAATATTTGCAGCCAGTCTGTTTGCATATTGTTCCACATGTGGTGGGGAATCACTGTGAAACTGGTCTGCCTCTGCCTCATCTGCTATGATTTTGTTCTTGCGCATTAGAGATTCAATAGAACTTGCCCACGTATCGTGGATCAACATATCTGTTATCTGATCAGTCTTGCATCTTTGGTACAGGCATGAGTCAGACTTGCAAAGACTGGAGGAAGCCACTGTATTAACTGGCTGTACACTTAAGGAATCCTGGTGATGGTGGGCAAATCCATCTAATGAATTTGCCTTAACTGGGACACTAACTGTTAGTCTAGAACCTGATGATCTGCTGTCAGGCACTGATGATTGCCTAAAGCAAAAAGGTGATCGTAGAGAGGGTGATAGCAAACTGCCACACCAGTCTTTTGAATTCCGAGGGGAAGATAAGTTATCTTTATTTTCTTTTTCTATTTCTCTTAGCATATACCTATAAAATTCTTCTGTTATGCTTTCTGTGCTGGACTGTTTGGATGGGCAACTTGGTCTGACATTAAGATGGCCATTTTTCTTGGCTACCTGCTGCAAAGCAGAAGTTAAGATGTTGTTTGCATTTTTTCCTGCATAGTAATCTAGTAATAAATCAAAACCTCTTCCTTCATTTTCCATCTGGTTCACCATAAATCTTGAAAATTCATCTGTAATGCTTTCACAACTAGATTGCTTTGAGACAGAACTTGTCTGGCTGACAGGTTGGCCAAAGGCGTTCATCAGGCCTAGGGTATTGAAAGAGGCTTTGGAATCTGAGTCCTCCTCAGGTATGCTCTCACAGCTTGAGGCTTTGGCTCGGCTCCATCTTTCACAGTGCAGCCTGTTCCTGGGGTGGTTTGGACCTTGCCAGATGCCATCAACCATGGAGAGCTCAGTGAGGTTCATGATCTTGGCAGCCACTTCATTAGCAAAGATATTGACTGAGTCTGGTGTGTCCTCAAGGCTTATAGATTCATCTACTACCCGATTCATCAATCTTTCCTTTAGCTCAGGATGCTCATCTGTTTTTCTTTTGATCTCACTAAGTCTAGGTGCCCTGTTCTTCCGAACAACTGAACCATTACCATGGGTTTCTTTTTTCCTTTTCATGGTTCTGCAAGATAAACTCTGGGTCACCAGATATTCATTACCTCTCTTCCACGCACAGAACCAAGGTTGCTTTCCATTTGAATTTTCAAGACAAATGGCAGCTATTTCTGTTGCCATAGAGACAACTGTTTCTGCCAATTCTTCTGCAAAATCCGTTATACAATATTTGTCCCTTGAATGTTTCACCTGTAGCACAGGCTGTGAAGGAAGCAAGACATGATTTCCTAACAAAGACAAGCTAACCTGCACGTCATTATTTAGCATAGTATCAGACTTATGCTTGGCCTGGTTTTCTGCATTCATGACAGTACCGGAAGACAACTGTTCTTGAACACCATGCTTGCATTCATTGTTTGCAAAGGTATTTTCTCTATCTGAAAATGATCTGTAGTCTTTCTTATGATGATTATTATTACTCTGAGTTGGGGATTTGTAACAGTCTCGTGTGGTTCTTTTCAGGTATCTTTTCTTGGGAGATGTTTTTGCAACAAGTGCATTATGCCCTGTAGCTCTGCTTGTTTGTTCTGAATCTAGTGGAGCAGTTTCCTTGCTATTTATGTCTTTCATATTACTTTTCCTAGTATTTGTGACATTTACAAGATCTTTGCTAGAACTAGTGCTGTAGGATGTACCAAATGTTTTAACAGCAGAGCTATCAAGGGGGCTGTGTGAAGTTTCGGGTTCTGTTGCCTGTGTTGACCATCCTTCTGCTCTTGTTACTTTCTCTGTCTTTGTCCCCCCAGAAAAGAGAGAACACTCTTCAACTTGTCTTATGTCATTCATCTTCTTGAAAGTGAAATATACTATGTTGAAAAGCAACTCATTTGCAGTCTCCATGAACATGTCTTGTGCACTTGAACAGTTTTCTGAACAGGGGTGTAGCTGCCTCCTTTTTCTAGCCTCCTCCATAGAATGTCGTAGAATAATATTGGATAAGTTTTGTGCAAGTTCATCCCTGATTACTTCATTAGTGTGTGGAATCCGTGGTCTTGCTGCTGTTTCAATAATTTTTCCATTTATGGACTCCATAAAATGCCCTACATTTTTGTATATGTTGGGTTTTGTCAAAATCATTGATGCCTCTTTGAGAAGTGCCTCTGCAATGCTATAATTTAGTTTCTCCATGCTGCTTCCTAAAGCTATGCTGCAATGTAGAGTAATGGCTGCAGAAGTCTGAGCAGCAGACAGAAGTCCACTCGAAGTAGCAGGGTACTTCTCTTCCTTTGTTTCCCCCAGACCACAAACAGCTACAGCACTTGCTACCTGAGTCATGCCACACAATGCAGATGGAAATGAATATTCCGTGCCAGCACAGTCAAGTAGCTGTGAAGGTGCTGTGTGTTCTTCATTCTCAACTGCTCCACTGTTAGGCTGTGTGGCTTCTTGATCCCGTCTGAATTTTTCTGCAGCCTGCGGACTAGAAATGGTTCCAATAACAGTGGCTGCACAAGCCAGAGCCACTTCCAGTGCACTCTGGCTGTGTCTGTTTGAATGCCCTTCCTCAAAGTAATCTGATACTTCAGCAGAACTTTCTGATTCAGTCCAGTGACACAGGCTGGGGAAGGCAGACCCTGGCCAGTCAGACATATTCTCAGAACTGTCTGGACTTTGCACTATGACAATCTTTGGAAGTTCATTCCATGATCGGGAAGCACGTGTGTCTTCCGACTTACAGGAGCTTCCTACGGAGATGCTGACGGCAGCCTCCTCACTAAAAGTGGGTTGAGACTGTGACAGTCTAATGAATGCATCTTGCAGAACAGATTCTGCTAAATTTGTGGCATACTGACCTGTAGTTGCCTGCTCATCTTGTGGGAGAGGATCAGTTTTCCTGCTACCTGCACAGTCGTCTCCATCTGTCTTACTGTTGTGTTTTTCTGTTGAGTCATGAAGAGACCCTAGCTCCTCTTTAACCATTTTGGTTAAAGATACATCTTCCAACACCTGTGCTGAATTGGAATTTTCAACCTCACTGGTCAAAGTATTAGTACCAAAGGACGAAGTAGCTCTTCCAGCTAATTCCTTCTGCCACAGTGTTTCCTGGTCTGCCTTATCTTCAGGTTGTAAGACGGCATCTTCAGGCACAACAGTCACAGCTTCAGAGGCTCCAGTAGCTGCATTATCTTCATTAATGCAGTTCCCTTCAAGAATAGACGGCAACCTGGTTTTTCTGTAGTGGCTATTTTCAAATCCCTTTCCTTTACTTTTTTTGACATCTGAGGATGCTTCTGAAACACTTAACTTCTCATGACCTATTAAAAGGAAAACAAGAAATCGGTTTTTGCAGAGTACCCCATAACTTTAAAATGAAAACGGCTGCACAACTGTGTCATGCATTACTGCTCTCTAAAACTACTGCAGAAACATATATCCTTGTCTTTGAATAACAATTTGAAAATATGAATGGCCATTAATTTTCTAAATTACAAACAAATATCTGCATGAATTAACATGAAGTACAATTTATGTGAGCAGTCATGGCTGTTTTGCAGTAGAAACAATAGCAGATTTATGCTCAGTCACATTGCTTTTACCAGTTTTACACTCATCAGCCTCGTTGTCATCCTCTAGGTGCTCTGATGCTGTGAGGAAATCTTCTTCTATTGAGGACACGGAGCAGTTTGTGTCATCCTCAGGCTTTAGGACATGAGCTTCTACCTGCAGCTGTCTCTCCTGAACAAGCTCAAGTCCAATCAGAAACTTGTTTATTTCAAAAATGATGCAGCTTGTGCTGTTTCTCCTGTCTCCCCGTGCACACTGAACCAAGCAGACATCTGCCAGCCAAGGACACTGGAGGGGAAAAGAATCTCAAATAGTTATTGAATTATAAAATAAAACTTATTTTAAGCTTCCCTCTCTGTAAACATCTTAGGAATGTTCTGTTGCAAAGATGCAATGCAATTTGTTATTTAGATGTTTATAGCAGAGTGTGCAGTTACATATATGCCAAAATGAGACTGCTTGGACTTGATAGCTTTTGTTATATAAGCATTTTAGTAGAGAACCCAGCTGTATCGCAGGGGCATCTTTATTTTGTTGAAATTACCAACTTGTTTGTTTTCAGTCAGCTTTGTGTTTTAATGACAGACTTGTTTTTAGTCATGTCAGATTTATCCACCTGACATACTGTTATTAATGGCCTTATACCACCTGGTATTACCTATCCCTTGAGGCAATTGTTCGTGGGCATGAATTCCTTTTCAGGATAATTTCTGTAGCAACACTTGTTTAAAGGCACCCTGGCTGGTGAGATTGTTAAGAGCAGGTCACCTTTAGATGTTCCTACAGACTGTTTTCAAATGGTGTTTTATTTTGTTTCTTTGCTCTTCTTCCTCTCCTTATTTGCCCAAAGCTCTGTTATTTTAGAACAGTAAAACCTCCTACTGAAAATGGGGCTTCACTGGGCACTGTGTTAAGCCTTTAAACAAAACCGTCTTACCCAGAGATGCTGTACAATTAAATTGAAAGTTGAACAAAAACTGAGAGAAAGGAACTCTTGTTATTCTCATTTTACTAATTTTAAAAATGTTGGATATTTATACAACCACACAGGTAAGCTGATACCTCTGCATGCGGCTATGGTTGTGGTATGGATGTACTCTGAAGCAAAGCCAAGCTTTTGCAGCTTGTGATTTTATGCTTTAGCTGCAGGCCCCCAGGAAGGAGCCTGAATCCAAACCAACTCTGGATTGAGGCAGTAGATTTAAGCTGTGCAAAAGATGTCCTAGATCCCCTGTGCATTTACACAATATCTAGCATAATGTGACTCCATCTTAGACCTTTTGTCTTTGAAAATGAATGCAAAGCAGGTATCAGTAATAAAGGGAGTGGGATGTGTATTATGTCGGAATAACAAGTTTTGTTAGCCCGCACTTTCTTGCCACCTAAAAAATGTGTCTGAACAGAAAACCAGATAAATTAGTGTGTTAAAACAGAAAAGATAGATTAGATAGCTAAGAAATTGTTGCTGAATCAGACTTTAGCATACACCATATTGTGAAAAATGTTATTAAAAGCAGATGCAGCCTTAGATCAAATGTTCCCCTGCTGTTGCTCCAGTCCACAGTTTGCAGAGTTCTACTTGTGAAAAGGGCTGACGGGGAGCAGAATAATTATTGTATGAAAACTATGTGAGTCTCTTTACAAATGAAATTCTCTGGAAAGCCAAACATATGTAAGGACGAACATAGCATGTACTTATCTGACCAATAAATCTCACCCAGTCTCAATGCAGAGATTTCTTTGTCTTACAAGATCAAAATGTCAGCTAGTTCCCATTTGTGTCTTGCCTGCAGTCTCTCTGGGAAGGCTGCCGGTCTCAATGGCTGCAGTCTTTCGGAAGTGAGGGTGACTTGGGAACTTGAGTCATCTTGTTCGGCCCTCAAAACACCCTTGTGTGTATTGCAGTGGCTCCCCTCTAGAGAAGTGCGGTTTGGAGGTCCACTGCTCCTACCACAGGCTTGTGCACTGATTTCTTTTTAATCTTTCTAAATTCAGCCAATAGTCACAAGGGGCTGGAAAGCTCAATGACTTGGGCAGCCTCTCCTTTTAAAGATCAGCTTCCTGGTATAACATAAAATGCAATGATGTTTGTATACAGCTGTTTCAGGACCTGCTTCCTGAAGACTTTTGTACACAAGTTAATTTCAGTGCCTTTTATTTATTTATTTTTTCCTACAGCAAATGCTATGTTTCCTTCCTTTCTCTATGTGGTGCCAGTAAGAGGAATTCTCAGCCTCCAGATCACGGATAGGGAACATTTAATTGGCAATAAGAGGAGTGAAAGAGTTAGCATGAGAATTTTGCCTTTAGCTCCTTTAAATGTTAAGCTTTAATTAATGTGTTAATTACTTTTTAAGTTGACAGAATCTAAATGAGGTATTAGCTCTGACATGGTTAAAGTAGCTTGGTATTTTCCACTGTCACATTCAGGTTTACAGTAGCCAGTAGGATTTTCAAGTGCTATCGTCAGCTCTTTTCTGAGGTGCATGTGTGGGAGAAGATGGATTGGGAACAAAAGTGGGAAGTAGCAAGACTTCACTTGAAAGGGAGCCTGTAGGAGCTGTGCCTCAATCTGGTTATGTGCACAGAAAAAGTGTCATGTCTTTCCTTTCCCTGTTCTGTGCTGTCCACCTGACTCCTGCCACTCTTGAAATCTGGGCTTATGAATCAATCACCTCTGCCACCAGTGCCTGCATTCACTGGTGAATGAAGAAGGATCATTCACTGAAGGTTCAACCACTAATGGCTTAAAGCATTATCAGCTGCAACCCAGACATCCAAAGGATCTAGAAGGCAATAGCAGGGTTTCTTTCCTATATTTGTGCCATACACCCCCCCACCATCCACTGCCCTGCCACACACACTTAAGATTTTGTTAGATTTACATTTTTATGATTGCAAACTCATACTTGTCTCTTAAACAGCTGCAAAGACTTTGCTTTCAGCTTCCTCTTTTCCATTTTCCAAATCCATCCTTCACAGGTGTGATATAATCTTAAAGATGAGTTTGATTCCTACCTGGGGAACATCATAATCGGCCTGAAGGTTTCCCGATGTTAACCCACTCAGCAGGACTATTTCATTTTCCTTTGGTGGCTGTACATTCATTGAACTGATGAGTTTGGGGAGATTTGGAGAGACGCTGATCAACCGCTGTAGTGTGAAAGATAAATTTTCTTTCAGGTAATGAAGTCTGAGCTGCACAGTTCTATTCATAAAATCAAAATGAAATACCAGTTACAGGCATCCCTTTAGGAAGCTTGGTGGAACTTATTTCTTTGAGTTGATTAAAAATGGAACTGGCAGCATTACAATGCACATTCTTTCTTTTGAGCTACCAGGCAAGACAATGGTGATAGTATAAACTTCTGCACAACTGTTCAGCAGGACAGTCCTTCATCCCTTACACTGTCATGTGCTAAACAGCTTGATTGCATTTATGCATCTAAATGCTTTGCCTTTCTATTACAAGTGAGCTCCTAAGAGACTGAGAATACACTGCCAGTTACTGTTTAAACCAGAAAAGATTCAGTAAGCACGGTAATGAGAAAAGGGCAGATCTTCCAGTCTTCCTCCAAGTGTATGAGAAGCAAGAAACCAAAGGGAAAGTCAGCTGGAAATTGCTGATCAAACTGATGCAATATTAGACCTGGAATAATGGAGCTATTTAATACAGAGATGAAATACTCATTTCTTTGCTGTTCCAGTGGACACCTTCATGACCTTTCATTTGTAATGATACAGTAATTTTCTACCTCTTATGATTTGTTAGAGCCGGACGTGGTAATAGTCACAACATCAATGATGCTATGTATCAGGAGATTCATATTATGATACTGCTGGGAGTCCCCAGTGTGTGTAGGAGACATCTGCTCATTCATGTACAAAGACCAGACTGAAAGTAAAATACCTACCCTAAGAGTACTTGCAATTCTTTGCGGCCAAGGATCTAGCTGTGCTTGCTTTATGAACAAGGAATCAAGGTTGATGCCTTATGGAGAAGTAAATACCATATCCATTTTATACACTAGAAAAGTGCATAAAATGGCAAAGCCATTCAGGGGAATACAGATCTCTGGCACCCAGCCGTATACTTTGGTTACTGTGCAGTTCAATGATATCCCACTTTTTCCTTTTCATCTTCAAAATAATAAGCTAAAAATAATAAGCAGTACTGTTATTTTTCCTCAGAGTGAATTAGATATAATAAAAATTTCTGGCTTAGCAAAGCTAATTCAGTTTTGGGGAACAATTCACTTTTTGGTAGAGTGATCTTCAGATGAGACTAAGTATTTGTGTTTGACATGACTAAATTCAGTGCTTCAATTAACTGATGTTTCAGTATAGTACGAAGAAGTTCTCATCATTTTCTTTTTTCACATGATAGCCTTCTATCATACACAGTTCTACACAAATCTCTATTTTTCTGCTGCCTAAATTGCCAAATTTATGAGATTTCTTATGCAGGAAATCATAGCAGTTTTTTTATCTCTTACTTCAGTTCCATAACTTTTGTTCAGAATAAAAAAAGGCAAAGTCTGGAAGGATGGTTACTTTACAGCAAAACCCCCCAGTTTAACCCATTGCAATGGGTAATGCAAAATCCCAACAGTACCTATTAGGAAATAGTTATATTTCATATGAACAACAGCTATGCTAACATCTTTAAAATTCTATGAAATGCTTTCACCACATCAGTGTGTTGTATAAAAATCCATTCTACCCAAAGCGAACTTACACAAACTGCATATTACACACAAAAACTGTGATGATCAAGTTTCCTCTTAGAGAAGAATACACGGTACCTGTGCTAGCAGTGAATTTTTATTACCTATACTACATATCCCCCATGTGCCAGGTGGGGATCAGCAGCTGTAGGCATGCTGGCGTGCAGCACTGCAGGGACCCGACTGGGCTCTGCTGTCAAGGAAAAGCTTAGGGCTATGCAGAGTGTACAGGCAGTGAGTGGACCACTGTTGTAGGGCTGACGAGTAAAAATTATGCAGCTGCAGGTGATTTCTGCTTGTGAGGGAGTAATCTAATCTCCAGGCATTGTAAAAGCTAGCTGCATAAAGCTAGTTTAAGTTGGCTTTTACAGATATCCAGCTCTAAGACTGAGGGAGAAACTCCTGGTATTTCCTTATCACTTGCTATACCTTTTGTTCCTTAATAAACACTGTAAGCAACAATAAAACCATTGCTTATTAGAAAACAACCAGTGCTTCTGTGGATTTAGTAAAGTTAAATCTCTCAAGCTGTTCTGCACAGTTAACCTGCTGATTCAACACAAAAATAATTTTGCTGGAAGAAGCTGTATTTATTTTTGCCATCTGAATTTTTATAAATTAGGATTCAGAAAACTGCATAGAAAACAGTTCCTGTTAATGAATGACTTGCAGGAGGTGACGAGGTCCCAGCATTGGTTGTTCTCCTGTGAGTTAAAAGTGGTATCAGCAAACTAACTGTAATGCTTTACTGAGGAGCTCCCTGGATATTGTGAGGAGAGCCTACCTTTGTTCTCTTACCACATACTGCAATCGTATTGCTGTATTGATCAGAGACACCAAATGAAAATGAATTGGTGAAGGATGATGTAAACTCAAAACTGACACCAGGCCATCATATCTTTAAAATGTGACTCCCTTAGAATTTTCTTTTTTTAATGGCATATATTTTAAATAGCATATGATAATGTAGTTTGTCTTAATGCTTGTAAAATAACAAAGCTTTTTTTTTTAATCCTTTTTTTTACCCTCCAAACTTTCAGTTAAATGGGTAAAATACACCTTTAGTTATATATAAAATACATATATATATATAAAATACATACACACACACACACATATATATATATAAAAAATACACCTGTTTTACCTAGAACCCTCCTCAAGGCCACATAATCAAACTATTTGAAGTTGGACTGAGTAAGACTAATCAGCAGAACATGACCTAAATGACTAGAAGTTTCTCAAAGGTTTTTTGACAGTAAGAAAGAGCAACATCAGAAATTATTTTTAAGTAATATTATGTAAAATTGAAAAATTGGATGCATGACATATCCATGCTCTTCTCTGATAAAACCAAGGCTAAGCAAGAAGTCCACTCACATGATAACAGCTGTAAATTCACAGGCTGCAACAATCCATTAGATATTTCTGGGATTAAAGTATGAAAGGCTAAAAAATATGGCCTGGCATTGAGATAATTTCAGACTCCTGATGCATTGCTCTCTGTAAGGGTTAAAAATCTAGGGCTGGCTTTGACTTGTCCACAGAATTTTAATCTGGGTTTGTATTGGAAAGTCCTGACTAGACACACTGTGCATGTTATTAAAATCTGTTACCTGTTTCACTTGCTCATCGCTGCAATCATCTGTGTTTGCATCTAAATTCACAAAACAAACCTGTAATAAGAGAGAAAAAGAATCAGTAGCTTTTAAAGTCATATTAGAATGGCAGCAACCCTTTTAAAGTCAATATATTTTCCTTTTCTAGCCTTGTAGCTGAATACATGAAGCCTTCTCCCAGCACAAAAAAGGTTGAAAGGTTAGCAAAGAGAATAGCAGAGTAGATATAAGGAAAGCAGAAAAAAGGAACAAAAAAAGTCGTGACATTACCTGCTCTGGCAGTTAGCTTGTCTGGTAAATGGGCAAATGTACCAACTAGCTGTAATACAGAGGATATTAGAAAAGATAGGGGAAATGTTAAAAATGCATTTGGTTGTGTATCAGATAAATTCTTCATGTCTTACTTTTCCAGTCATTTCTGGTTTTCAGGCACTTCTTGTTAAATATTTTGTAAGTCCAATTGTGAGCTGCTTTTAGAATTTTCCCTACATCATCATTTAGTATTTTCCCTAATTTTCTAAACTTCCTAAGTAGAAGTTTAAGGCTTAATGGATATAACTTCTTTAACCTGGTTCACTAGCCAGTATGCAAGCAGAAGTTTTTAGCTGTGCTAACTGCATGCTACAATAGGTAGCAGAACATCTTACAAGTTTACCTGTGATTCATTGCAAATTACTATTTTTAATGACAAAGTCTTTTTCCCCTTCTTTGATCATTATGAGTTTCAGCTACCATTTGATGATAGTCAGATTGACTTCAAGAGAAACTTCAGATTTAAAGATGATTTAATTTCTGAAGACTTCTCTTATTTATTTTTCTATTATTTTTACATTACTGGAAGACCATTTTCTAATCTTCAGAAATAAGAAAATCTCTCTTCCAGCTTTGTTTCCAAGTTAGAAATAGGGTCTTGAAACCCATGGTGTTTGTCCTACTTCTGAGCACTGCAGATATATCTTTAGAAGTTTGTGAATTTTGCTGTTGTCTTGATATAACACAAAACCTGGCACAGATTCAGGGCTGAGCTGAAGCTAACACTCGATTTCAAATAAACTGCAGAGCCAGAATCTACCTTTTAACAGTGGAGTTATTTATTTTTTTATTTCTTTTCCAGCAAAAAGTAAATGATTTTTGCCTAATTTTATGTAAATTTCCCCTAGAAAAATAAAATGCTCTAAATTATCCCGTTCACAAATATTCTTGTGCTAGGCATCCAAGTTCCTGTTGTGTGCCTGCTTTTACCCCAAGACAACACTGATTTCAGTTTATATATGCACATACCATATGTACAGATTATGACCATCTGCAGTAACAGCCAGCACACCAGATGGAAAGATCCAGCCAGACCTCCCATTGGAAACAAAAAGAAACCCACTGAAAAAGAAACCTTTTTATACTTTTATGAGTTTAATGGCATCTATATATGAACTAAAAAATATACTTTCCCAAATCCTTACAATTTTAGGAAAAAATATTTCTCTACCTGACAATGTCAGGAATCAGGATAAGCCACTGGCATCTGCATTTTGTGGCTGGCTAAATTTTAATAAATAGTTATAAAAATTTCTAAGCTAAAGTATTGAAAATGCCCTCTAGCAACGTCATGTGGCAGATGTGTAATGTCCTAAACATGTTAGTTAATTATATAGACAAAAAATTGTCTTACTTTCCACTGGTATTTTACATGTAGGCATTTTACATTTCAGCAATAGGTAATCATTACAAAGAATTAGAAAATTACACTGTTGATTTGCACATGCACTTCCTCAATGCACGCAATGATATGTGGTTCTGAATCCACATGTACACGTGGATGCATTCGCTTAGGGAATCATTAAATTAGCAACCAGGGTAGGAATGCTGGAAGGTATGGGTCCAGTTTCTATTCCTCTCAAGCATGTTCACTATTGTACTGAAAGTAGGGCTGTTACTTAGGAGCTTTGTTTCCAAGCACACATGCCAGAGTAGTAAGGTTTAGTTTTGTACTGGATTCAGTGTGAAAGCTTTGTGACAAAGCTGTGCAGAACCAGCCGTGTCTTCATGTACATTCCAACTAAACACTTAACTCTCTGGTAAACCTTGTTTTGTCATTTACTATCTATGTGTTGGCGCAATGGCATATGTTTTTGCTGTGGTATACAGTAGCATTCTTACTAGTGACAGTGTGTATCATCCTAAAGGTATGCCTTTTCCGAACAGCCAAAAAATTCACCGCCTCTATTTCATGAGGTGTGGATGGCATATAACTCACTAATGCTTCAGGAGAAGAAATAACAATATAAACAGGAATACCTATTATTTAAAGTAATATTCTCTTTCATATATATTGTTTTTATTTTCAGAACCTCAGAACCAAATGAACTTGTAATAAAACATATGGCAGTACTGAATCTAGTTTCCAAATACACTTATAAAATTCCATTGACATTGATTTATTATACTGCAAATGCTGTCTCAGCATTTTCCTATTCTATTGATTTTGCAGTTTTAATTATAGGCAATTTTTAAACAAAAATAGTTTTGCACTGGTGAAAGACACTGAAGAGCTCATTTACTTTTCCCGTTTTGTTGTTTGTTTTGAGATTAGCCCTGCTTTGAGCAGGAGATGGGACTAAATGGCTACTGCGATCGTGCATTTAACTCTACAGCTCCATCCTGGCAGGCTCTGCACTACTGCTACCTTCTGGAAAGTTTGCTGTGAGGGTATTTTTCTTAGAGATACTTCCCTAGATGTCCTCAAAGGGAAAAAAGATCCATCTGAAAAATCTCTTGCTGTTTTCTGCTTATGTAATATAATTAACATTTAAATTCTCACTAGCTTTCATTGCTTGATGAGCTTCTAGTAATTATCAGAGACACTTCCATCAAAACAAGGCAAAAAACCATTGCAGATTAATTCATAATCTGTAGGGAGGAAATATGACACAGACTATGAAGAAAGAGCCAAAGTCAGTTAGGTCAGCATTTGTTAACCTCAATTCTAACTTTTTTCCTTTGGAACAGATGCAAGTTTAATGTGTTTTAGTTTAGTTTAACTAAAATCTAACCTTGTCCTAATCGCAGGATCTTTAAATGTCACATCTTTTCACTTCCAAAATGTGTCTGCTCTCCACTCATACTGAGCTACTGCCTGGAAACATGCAGAACTGTCAAGATATTGCCTTTTTTCTGGGTTTGCAAATACTTATTTTTGGAGGACAAAATAAAAATTAAATGGTATTACATAATTAAAAACACCAACCACCCAAGAAATGACCCCCCCCCCCCCCAAAAAAAAAAACACCCAAACAGAAGCAACCACAAAACAACCCAACAAATAAAAAAACCCCAAAACACCCAAATTCTGGCTTTATGTAGTAAGATAGTCACCCAACAACTTCCCTCTTAGATGCTAATATCTATCTGTTTGCTCAAGTGAGAACAGCACTTTCCTTTTGGTGAGCATGTACCACTGAACTTGAATCTGGAGCATCTATACTGGCAGAAAGCAGTATGCTACATATCCAAAAACTATTTAATACACACTCACATTGTTAATAGTAACCTTTTTTGCTACACAGATTCCCCCAATACAAGATTTCCATACTATTTTCTGTTTGTTTTGAGAAGTGCTAATGGCTCTTCCTATTGCCTGTATCAATGCCCAACAGTACAGAAAGAAGGGTTTGTCTTTGAAATATCATCTTTGGTAAGATTAAAACAATCCCTAGCTTGTGGTTGTTTTGTTTTGTTTTTTTTTTATTAAACTAGTACATATATATATTCCTAAGAAGAAAATCTGCTTGGTTTTGAATCTTTTTCTGTGTCAAATATACTAATTCAGCAGAGACATTTGAAAACTGGGCTCGTCCTGCCACAACAGTAGTAGCTTCTTGCAAAGTGCTGCAATGGCTAGGAGCTGCTAGCAGTTTATGAGAAGAGAAACAGCTTTTCTCCCACAAAGCATGAACTCTTCTAGGTTCTTAGGGAAGAGGTTGTACTGAATATTCCTTCCTTTCACTGGGATAATAGCTGTCCCTTGCACCAAACTGGTATAGTTACTCTGGTAAACAAACTGACAGCCATAGTCTTGTGCTCTGCGATGGAAGAGCATTAGTTTGAAGTGCTGCAGGAGGTGCTTATTTCCTCCCATAAAATCCAAATGCATATAAATCATACACCACCCTCCCAAATAAATTTTAGTATCTATTTTAAAAGAAAGGAATTTAAACCGAAGAGACAAGGCTTGAAAGTTAGAACAGATGGCTTGTGCAACCTTAATTCTACCTCGTATGCCCACATTCGTGCAGCACAGTATCTCTGTCTGATTAATGCTGACTGCAAAAAGGCACAGAATTATGAAGCAGAGAACTACATTTTCTAACATTTGAGTTTATGACTTTGTGACCTAAAGGACACACTTAAACATGGTTTCTTCATTTCTATATCTGTATGTTAGTGGATTACGACCATCCAGTTAAAGACAGCATCAAAACGCCAAAATGATGGCAGGACAACATTCAGGTGGTACAAACCATTTTGCCCCTGTAACTCTACCACTGTATCCATACAGCTGATCCTCCTCAGGTTTGGCCTAGGTATTACTAGCAGGCTAGGTTTGAGCTGAAGCAGCAACTGTAACTCCACAATAGGAAAGGCGAATTCAAGCTGTGCTGTTCTTGCCCTTTAAGCTTTCTCCAATGACACTCAGTAGCTATTTTGTTCACTTTCAATGTTAGCATATGCTGCTGACAGGGGTCCAGTGGTAGAAGCAGCAAGACAGCTGTATGTCAGGGCAGTTGGCCGTCTCCTGTCTTTTTGGTGATGATGTATGAAACTCACAATGTGAATTTTAAATTAACATGCACCTGACTGTGGTTGTTTGTATCTTCCCTTGCTCCTTGTGCCCAATGTAAGTAACATGCATCTTACATTAATGCAATGACTTTCTGATTACTTAGCATTATCCTCTGAGAAATTAAAGGCTTGTACCTTGTTTCCACATTGTTTCTCCTCTAAATTATGAGCAGGTATTATTGTTCTCAGGATGTGTATTTTTTCCTACAACCGGTTGTGTTACTGAGCACTTTATCCTTTTTTAAAATGTAGAACCATGGAGATACAGTTTTTGAAGAGGCTTGTGAAATTTTACAGTAGTCATGATTGCTGTGACAGTTGTTTTTAGGAATTTAATGGAGGGTCTGATCTCCTTCATGTCTGCTCTTAGCAATAACTCTGTGATGGCATTTTTGGAATTATGAGCTCTGCTCTCATCCTAATTTCATCTGTGCAGAAGTAGAAAAAAAATACAGTTGCTCTAAACATTTATTAGACCAAAGTCAAAGTCTCCTGGCTTTAGAAAGTTAGTTTAGATCAACCTAATCTCCTCCCAGCACAATAACCAAATACAGTTACTCTAATGCATCATTCACTGGAATAGTGTCTATTTCATTGAATGTACTGCTGCACACTGTACTCTTTTAGGAGCTGAAGTCAGCAAAAACCCTAGGAAAAAGTATTGTTTTACTTCATGCATCTGTGGCAAGGCAAACTGTAAACCACAGAAAATACCACAGGAGTGGCAACAGGCCATCTTTGTCCAGAAATATTCTGTGAGCTTTGTCTTGTTGAAAATGACGTATTTTTTACGTCATTTTTACTTATATTAGTACCTTGGTTTCAGCTGTAACAGGCAAAAAATGCGTTTTCCAGCAGACTGTAGCAATGCAGCCATTGGTTTTTTTTTTCCTGTCTGTACAACAAGGTGGTTTCTTTTGGTGGTTATAGAAATGCTGATATGCAGAGCTCCTCAAAAGACCCTCGTGTTTATATTTCATTTGAATTATTTATGCGAATGTGAAGGCTACATAAAACTTCTTGGATTTCTTGTGATATATATATATATATATATATACACACACACATATACACACACACACACACACACACACACACACACACACACACACACATATATGTATATATCTGTATAGCCTGTCTGCAAAGACCCCTAATTACTGACCCCTCTGTTCTTTAAACTTGCAGCTTCTTGATTCTTTAAATCTCAATAGAGTTTCAAGCATGGTTTATTTTTTATTTTAGGAAGACAAAAAAATAGCTGTAAAATGATGATTTCTACATAAATCTTCTAATATATCACATAAGATTACCCTTTAGCTAATAGCTAAACAAACAACCTCGTAATTTTGGAGATCCTAGGCATTTTTTAGCATCTAGGTTTTGTAGGACTTGTGTGAAAGGAGGCTGCTTGTGTGAATTTGAATTTGTTTTGGAAGCTTGGGTCCTTGGTCATTTCATCGTATCTACTAAAAAGAAAACTTTCATAATGGACACCTGAGGCCAATGTCTGCACCTCTCAGTACATTTTGTGCACTGTAATTCTGGGTCATGAGCTGAAAAGCTGCTATCAGGTTTTCACTGTGACTCGGGCTTTGAAGAGTAGAAGTCTTTCTACATTGTAGCTTCAGAAATTTGAGGCCTTGGGCAAATTCCCTGTGTTTGATGGAAATCTTGTTATCAATAACTTCACGACTGCCCAATGAATATGTACATATTGGGTGTGAAAATTACTTCACAAAAATGACTCTGCCATCCATCAAGGCCAAAAGCAATATTGAGCCTAATATTTCTACCCTTTGCTTGTCTCTCATTACCAATAAAAAGTTTATGTTTCTCTGTCACCATTTTAAGTTACAGACTGGAGTAAAAAATAGTTCTTGCTGCAGAATGAATATGAAGTAGCACTGCTCGTGCAAAACTACAGTTAATGTAGTAAAAAAACCCAAACAAGCAATTCATGTGTCTGCATTAGTCGTCTTATTGCTTTTTTCCTAGGTCTTATGCTTATTTATTTTCTTTCTTTCTGCACTCATTTAAATGTCAAGTAAAATCTCAGAGGACTAGATAACATAACTGTGACAGTTAAAGCTAAGAAATCTGATTTCAAGGCCAGTCCCAATAAAACAATGGTAAATATAAACCAATAAATCACAATTGATACCATCATTGAGCTTTGTTCAAGTTAATCTTGTCTTTTTTCTACTTCCTGCATTTGAAGATTGTTGGTAGGGCAAAATTATGGTTCCATCAGACCATTGGAGGGGATGCTATTTTCAAGGAGGATTAACTCCTAAGGAAAATATTAAATAAGAAGCTGAGACCAGTTTGTGGGTTGCACAGAAGCCTGTCCTGCTCCTTCCCCTTTTCCAGCTTCCTCTGATCTCCTGCTCAGCAGAACAGGCTACCTAAATTCCAGCCCAGTCTGGAACAGTATGTCAGTGACCAGGCTGCTCCAGAAAGACAAAGTTACATCTTCATAAAATAGTAGTTCTGAAGTTTAGATGATTCCAGGGAAAAGATTTCATAAAAAGCATTGAAATTTTCAGTAGTTAAAACACTACAATGTTTTGACTGTTGCGGTGAACTACAGACTAGGCTCTGCTAAGTAACTGCACCAAAAAAATATGTAATGGTTTGGAAAGAAGAGCTATTTAACAACAAAATGGAGGTGAAAGACTGACTCCCTGCAATCCTCAATTCTGATTGTCTTGGCAGTCTTTGCCCAGGCCAGTCTTGGTAAGCCAGGAAATGTAACTGCCTATAGTCTACAAAGCTAAACAGATTCATTCTTTAATCTTACAAGCAACTGAAGCAGGGAATTATAATGTTGGATATATACAGAAAATAACATTGGTGCATTATTAAATGAATGTTCAGATTTCTGGGACAGTTGAGTGTTTGCCTACTATTTTTTTTAACATGTAGTCAGTCTCATTTGGTACACTCTAAACTACTGTAAAAAACAATTATTTTTCACAAAGACACTTGTAGGTCATGTAAAAGCAAAAAAAGGAGATTAAAATGTTATAAGTACTTAAATCCATGCTGCTTATCTGTGCATGTCAAAACACTCTATGGTAGTCTACAGGCATTTTCATTACTTGAGGAAGACTAAGTAAATGATGTTAGGCCTAATTCAAAAATGCAAATGATTTTGCTAAGCAAAGATGTCAAGTGAAAATATTCCATAGCAAAGACTATGAGAGAATGATCGGACTCAAGTTCCACCTGATCCAGGTCTCGGGGGTGTATGACTAGGGAGGCATTACAAAAGCATGCATGTATCTATGAGCTGGATAGAAAGAAGAATTGTAAATTATACAACTATGTACAAGGCTCTTAGATCAGAAGCTAAAGCAGCAGTATCTGGAAAAGTGTATTTGGGTATTTTTAAACTGAGTGAGGTAGTCCTTTCTTGCCTTTATTACTCAATAATGCTTATCTCCTCATTATTATACCCAATACCATCCTGCAAGTTCTATCTGCTTTTGAGAAAATGGTGTGGAAATTAAGGAAGAAACCACACAGGTCTGATTATGGGTTTTGACTGAGCTTGGTTGTATGATAGATATGCATCAGCATACACAATTAACAGGCCCTTAGTGACATGGTATAGTAGTGGACTTGGAAGTCCTGGGGTAAAGGTTGGACCTGATGATCTTAAGGTCTTTTCATACATAGTCGATTCAATGATTAAGAACAAAAATCAGGTTTGTAAAATCTAACTGATCAGGATAATGCCGTAAACTCTTCCTTCTCCCCACCTTGCACATCCTGGCCCTAGTACTGCTTCTGGTTTTCTGGGTCATAAGATGATCATCATGTTTGCTCCCCTCTGAAAAGGAACTCTTCATCCTTCCCTTAACAGTATTTGCATTCAGCACACAAATGATGTTACAAGCTGACCAATGTCACAAGCAATGGAAATTACAGCTTTATAATGGATATTGTTTTGTGACAGTGTTCTTAGTTCCATGCACTTTATTGCCTATATCTAACAGTCACCCTGTAGAAATCTCTAAATTACGTACAAAATAAAATATCCACTTACTCTGTGACTGAACCAATTCTTTAGAGATGTCTTTCACATGAAACAAACTCTTAGCAAATAAAGGTTTCCATTGCAATTTAGAAAATAGCATACCCTGTTCTGAACACTGAGTTCACAACACATGTTCTAAATTCAGGAACACATCGTCTCTATACAGCCCTAAATCTACTAACCTACATTAGCTCAGATACACAAAGGCCAGTGAAGAGAAGACAAAAAATAACACGAAAACAGTAACATGAAAGCAGAAAACCAGAACCACCAGTGCAGGGCTTGTCAGAGTCAAGGCTTAGCCCAGAACAGTGATGCCATCTACTTTGTGTCCCCTCATAATGGTATGCTTCAAACAAAAGGCTAATTGCCTAGCTTCACAGCTCAGTTTTTCCTTGTGGGCTTTGTTCCTGCTGTGGCTCACCAGTCTCTCTTTTCATCTTTTCTGAGTGAAGTTCTATAATAAAGACAGCATATGGTTGCCAACAGCTTCAGTCATTTTAAACTAAAACTTTAGGGACTGACCTCTGTTCCTGCCGAAGGAGACTTGCACAACATCTGTCTGCTCACACGTGCTTTACAAATTGCAGGGCAGCTCTGCCCCAGCTGTTAGGCACATTATAAATACGTAGAGCTCTGAAGCAGCAAGACTACTTGAAAAATAAGAAATATCACATATGCTTGTTCTTATGAAGTGGTCTGGAATGATATTCTGATTGGCTATGTGAGTGCTGGGATTAGAAAAGTCTCCTATTAACATTTCACGGTTAACTTTTCAGCATCTTGAGGTGTAAGGTCTCACTGCCATTTCCCCTTCAGTAGAGTGTGTGTGAAGGTGTGGCTTTGTCTTGTTTCTCTGTTGTATAAGCAAGGTTTGGGTTTGCACCCAGCTGATGCACTTACAAGTTCCCAGTCTCATCTCTATTCCTGAAACCTGTGGAACATTTACCTCCGGGACCTCTGGCCTATTGTCATATTAGGTATCATCCAGCAAGTTTGAAAGTGACTACAGGTTGTCACATGGAGGCCTTGACTACTTGTTCTTGTAAGTTATGCCTTGACTGGAAATGAAGATATAATCTCTAGCATACAGAGTGGTAGCTTTATGTGACATACCAAGCATTTCAGAAACCAGATCCTGCAAGCTGCAGAGGAGTCACAAGAAGAAAACTTGTGGGGCAGAAGAATCTGTTCCTCCTCCTCTCACTGTCAGCACAGTCTGTCTCCTTATCAAAGCTACCCACCCTCCAGCCATCTTGGTTCTTCTCACCTGCCTCCCACAGACCATCAGGGCTTAAAATTTGGTCAGAAAAAAGCTGAAGCCAGTGCTCAGCTTCCACTGATGGAGTCTGTTGCTGTAGGAGGTTGTTTGACATGACTTCATCAAGACACCGGACTCCTCTGTCTTTATGTGAGCCTTTCAGAGCCATAAGGGAAGGCTCTGTTGCTAAATGTGTCCCTGAAAGGAGGGGGCCTGCAGGTCCGTCTGCTTTTGCACAGGTGGAGGGGTTTAATTTGGTGCTGCTCTCCTTTGTCTCTGCCTATATTTAGAGGACTGCTTTGTGTTAGCATCCATTAAAAAAAAATAGTCTTCTATGATAGCACAATCTCGAATCCCACAATTTTTTGAAAATGAAATCATGAATCACCATGCTTGCAGAATGTGTTGTTCAGTAGCATTAAAAAGATTCTTCAATTCAGTTAATTTGACATCTTAAATATACGCTCTCAAAACCCTAAATGCCACTGCATAAGTAGAAAGGAAACCTTAACTGAACCTTGAAATTTCCTTTTTCCCCCACTTCTCCTTTATTTGCTCTCTCCTCAACTTGAATTTACTCCTTGATTGCTCTCAGTTGAGTCTCAAATTATTTGTGTTGGTAAACAGGCAACCAGAAACCATAATTATGCTGCTTTACTGAAGCTGTGATCCTTGGTATTCTCTTGATTCTTTAAAAAAACCCAAGAGAAAATAGTCAAACTAATTTAAATCTAATTCAACTAGTTTGTCAAAATGTTTTTATTCACACAGACCCACAGCTGAGTTGGGACAATGTTCTGCCTATTTGCATGTAGTTTTTGACAGATTTATGTCTGATTTCTGGAATCCAATATGAAGTAGTAAAGATAAATAATTTCATCTCCCAGAGTTCTCTAAGCACCTTTCGGGTTAAAAAAAAGAGCAGGGTGGGTGGGAGGGACGTATAGATCTGGAAGGCCTTGTCTTACTCAAACACTGTTTAAAAAGCAAGCTGAGAAATTCTTTAAACTCTGCAAGGAAGTGATTTTAAGAGGGAAACCTCATTTTGGTGTGTTTAATACTGATCTCTCCTGAATGCATAGAAAAATGACTTAGAAAAACATGATTCTGCCCACATTTGCATACCATAAGTTGAAAAGAGCATGGAATATCTCTGCTAAAAGTCTGCTGGAATGTGGAGGAGGTGGCTACTGTATCAGAATCATAAAACCATCCCTAATCTCTGTGTGTTAGGCAGAAGTACCTGTAAATCAGTGCACTCACCCATTCTCCCAAGCTCTGTATTTCCAGAGCCAGACCACAGAACTGCTGAAATCATGGACAAGATTCTTCTAGTATGTTAAATAGCAGCAGTCAGAAATAAAGCTCTTTCTGTCCATGTGTGTGAGTTGGATTACTAGTGTTGTCATTCCCACTTTTAAGCTCTGTAGCTTAAAAAAAAGAAAGAAAGAAAAAAGAAGACTTCATTCCACATGCATTTCCACATCCATTTGCATACGTGGCTGGAGAAAATAATACCTGGATAACATTTTAGAGGGGTTTAGAACAAACCCCTTAAATAAAGCAGGAATCTCCTAGCTTTCAATTTTTCATATCTGAAATGACAAAGCTGGAAGTTAAAATTATTTTCTAGTCCAAACTTTCTTTTTCCTCTTAACAAGCTTCCAAGAGGACAACATCAGCTTTCTTCATGTCCTTCTCCATGTCCAGAGCAGTCGTGTAAATGGGATTGAGGCTGCCTCACAGTCCCATTTGTGTGTGCTTTTTGTGGCATCATTCCTACGTTGGTCTCATGTTACGGGAGGGGATCTGGAAGCTCCTATAATGATGATTAATGTGAGGGCTTTTGTAGCTCCCAGTTTCTTTGCAGAATAACAAAGGGATGAGAAATACTGGCACCCAACTGGGGATTGGATTGTATCTTTTTAGAAAAGGAGCTAGCAACCTCAGCCTAAGCGAGTTTCCTGCGAATGCTATCAGGAGGGGTATTTTGTGTGATGTCAGTAACAGTGTTCCTGATTCCTTCTTTAACTTATGCTGATACTCTGAGAAGGTAAATATCTCTAAAACCAGAACCCCCTATCCCTGTTTTTGCTTACCCCTGGTAACTTTTTCTTAGTGTAGCTCAGGATGTTGTATGGTGATAGACATATCACCAGATACCAGACAGCTGTAGATGATCTTTCACTTCAAGGGGTGCATGAACAATCACTTTGCCTGAACAAGGCCTTGAGTTCTAGAGAAGAAAACACCTAGGGCAGAACACTCAACTGCAATTAGGTGTAACTTACAGTGGAAATTGGGTTTCATGCTCTGAATACTAAAAGCACAAAGCTACACAGAAGAACTTCTAACCCTAGTATGTTTTTCAAGTTCTCACATTGTCATTAGGTACGTGTGTTTATCTGTGTAATAAACAACTGCTCATTTTACTTGACGGAAACTTTACTGTTGCAGCCAGCAGCAGACTGAACTGGAACAGAGGCAGTTAGACAGGCTGCCCGGGGGGCCGATGGTCTTTGCACTAACTTGGTCCCACTCACAAATTTCTCATCTGTTTAAATATATAACTGTGCAGTCACACACCCTCTAATTAAGAGGAAAGGAGGATTATCTGAAGTAGGAGTGTGTGTGGATTTCTTCTGCAGACAGTTTCAGAATGCCTAATGCGTGATCTTCATTCAGCTTCCTTCTTGTTTTATACTGTGCTTCTTCATGTCTTCATTCAGAGCAGTGGGACTTGTGACACCTACATCATAAAGCATGTAAAGGAAAAGACACTTTCCTGTGGTTTTGGGGAGAGAGAGATCTCACCTGTTCACAAACTGCTAGCTGAAATCTAGTGAGTGTCAGGTCATATTCTATAGGGTGTTCTCCCACTATTTCTTCTTTTTGGTCATTACTGTTATTTAGCCTCCTATTGCTCCACCTCTGAGTAGAAGCAAGCATGATTTTTTTCCCTGCCTTGCTATTGAATTGATGTGCTGTCATGGGATGGAAGAACATAATGAGGTAATTTCCAAGTGTTTCCCTTCCCCGAGCATAGAGATAAATGCCTATTGAGGGAGTATGTGTTATAAGGATTGACATCTCCTTTTTGTGGAGATTTGTGCTATTTCAAAGGAAATATGGAAACTGAAAATTACCAGTTGTTGCTTTTATGTTGCAGTTATTTGCTTTTAGATTACAACTTCCTTTCCTCCATTGACTAAATTTTTGGTGACTTATTTTCCCTGACACTGGCTCTCATCACTTCTTTTTGGAGTCCTTAACAGTTATAACCAATATGCATAGCTTAACTTTGTGAAAGATAGAAGAGTGCAAATGGTATAAAAGATGTAGCTCCCTCCTCTACACAGTACAATTTGATCTTTTACATTTAAATAGTTAAAGAAGATCTTCAGTTGGAATGTGTCTTTTATCAGGTGTTTGGAATACCCTGATAGTGACTCAGAATAAAAAAGCATCTTCTGGAAAACAGAGCTAATTATCCATTAACATTTAGATGCAATGCTTGTCTCGCATTAATTTCCATGCTTGCCAAAATGATTCTTGCAGAAGAACCAGCTGAGAAATGTAGAAATAAAAACATGGGTTTGAAAGTACTGGATATACCATGTCACTGCTTGCAAAAGGATGTACATGAATGGAAGTGTGAGGCAGTAGTATTACCCCGGTAGGAGAATTTACAAGTGCAACATTATAAATTGTCCCAGAGTATGAAGCATCTCATTGCACACCTTCCACACTGTAATCTAATTCAAAAGGCTTCGTGACAGGTATCCCTCCGCTATACAGCGGTACCTTTCTCATCTCACCAAGTGAAGCGACTGCAGACCATCAAAAATATCCTTCTTTGCCAAAGTAGGATCAAGTCATGCTACTAACAGTTTCTCTGCCGAAAACTTCTGCGGAATGCAGGGCAGGATAGGGAAACATCAACTTGAAGCCAAGTCTGGACCTTCCTTTTGTTGTACAGTCCTTTGCGTGATTAGTGATTGACAATTTCCCTCTATCTGTGAGAAGAGAAAGTATTTTACCCCTTCTTGCCCTTTATTAGGATGACCACAACAATCAAACTGCTCCTTTCAGATTTTATGTAAAAATACCTCCTGTGAGCTGCACAACTGCTATCTAACATGCAAATGAGGTTTTCAACTGCTCTCCTTGCAAACCCTAAGGCAGTGTTTCCAAAAGCAGACAACCTGCTATAAACTATCTTCTATGAGTCACCCAAGTTCACCTAAATAAGGTCCTGAGGTCACTTTCCTGTGTCTCCCCAGTCCAGCCACAATTCTTTTTTAGGTACACAACATATGTTGTCAGAAGGATGTGTTATACTGTTCTCTCTCCAGCATTTTTAGCAGTAATGTATGTGAAATTTAGCCCAATGTATGTGAAATTTTAGCAGCAATGTATGTGAAATTCCTCTTCAGAAGGTGCATATCTCAAATGACTTGGTGGATTGCTCTTGATATTTTAATGACTATCCCTATTTCAATAGCTGGACTGCATTAATGGATCATCCCATCTCTTCATAATTGGTTGCTTCAAAACCAGCTGTGAATATTTTCTTCCCATTAAGCCTTATTCCTTTGGGTTTGATGTAATTAGTTGTCATTTATGACTTAAAGAAAATATGCCAATAAATATTTATGCCATATGCACCATCTGCTTTCTCTGGTGGCCTGTATACTTAATGTTGAACAAATTTCTATAAGCCTCACATTGCAATTCATGTTAGAGGGAGCCTGTGGTTATAAGAGCAGCAAGTAGTTATAGATGTCCACTCCAGAGGAACCAAAAGAACCCAGTTTCTCGATAAAGCAGACCATGGAGGCACTGAGAATATGCTAGTGTGAAATGCTTAAGAGGATACAGCTGCAATACCACACTTGGTCCTCCTGGTGTTTATTTATAGCTTAGTCAGAGTGAGGCTAAGCATCCTGTTCTCTTAAATACAGTTAGGAAAATTCTGCTGTATGAGTATCACAGAGGGACATGAAAGGAGGTGGCAGATCTAGACAGAAGAGTAAAGAGTGTCCAAGTGTGAAGTTACAAGGAAAGGGAAGAAAATCTATTACCAGTCTTCCCTGCCGCAAAATTCATGAGGCAGCTTTCAGATGCTGTATAAAATACATGTATGGTACTGAAAATGTGGAAATACAACCCTTTAAGGGTATATTTAATTTCTCCCTTAATATTAGCTCATATGTGAAGATACATTTTTCAGAGCCAAGTATCTACAAGAACAAAAAGGGAAACACATTTTACAGATTACACAAGTAATCCTTTCAGTGGTCTTTTAGACTAGTGCTCAGTCTGCCAGCACTGGGCTCCATAAGGCAGGGAGTAATTGGTGAAGAGGAGGGTTATTTCTCTGTGCAAACAAGAGGGGCTCTCAGGAAAGTACAATTCCTTACCACAGTAGCATGAACACCCACGCATGCCTGAGAAAGGACTAAGACTCAGTGCCACAGTTTAGCCTACAGCTGTTGATTCCTGCTCCTTGTCAGGATACAATTAAGGTATCGTCAGGGTGAATAGGAAGATGGGACTTAAAACTAAAAATACCTCTAGTAATTACGGCTTAGATCTTGAAATCAATGGATAGATTTTGATCTCTGAAAGAGACAATGCTGTTCTTGAAGATGGTTGAGTAATTACTGAGTGAAAGGTAAAATGAATACTCATGTAATCCCCTATCTATATGACATACTGCTGAGGGCATGCATGCAATCTTGTGAGGGAGAGCAAACATATTAGTATATAGGTTTGTCTATTTTATGCAGGCAAATAGGACTCTGCCATGTTTACTAGGAAATGTAAAACTTCATTGAAACACAATAGAAAAAGCCAGTTTCAGCTATGTATGGTCACTATTCAGGAACATGCATATGGTTTTGGTTTTATGAAAAACAACCACCCTCCAGAAACCCGTCTTTTGGGATTCAAGATTGCATTTCCATAGTTGGCTGTGTAAAGAACCTTGTTGACTTCTACCAGTCCTGTGAAGACATATTCTCCATTATGAACTCATATAAGACTCACACTCCACCCTTCAGTAAGGGTATGCTTTCATTCATTGGAGACTCTGGAGAACACACTGGAGGTAGGGACCCTGACTAAGAGATACACAATGTCACGGTGCTTAGGTTTCAAGACCCTGACCCAGTGTCTGCACTATTGTTAGAAAGTTACCTAGTAGTTGCAGTATCTGATGTAAAGTATCTGATCTAAAGTATCTGACTGATGTAAAGTATAAATTTGTATATTTGTACCTAAACATATAAAGATATGTAGCGCCAAATCTTTAAAAATACTTAGGTGAAGAAATGAATGAAAACCACTCATAATCCACCTTAATTCAACTGAAAACTGCTCTCTCTTTTTTTCCGCTTAAAATATAACTTGCCAAGGATTTTCCCTTTCTGCATATGTTATCATTCAGTTTGAATTAATTTGTGAGAGCTGTTTCCTGGATGTTTTTATTCTATCACTTGAGTGAGCACTGGCATTTGGCTGTGACAATATGGTGACATGATTCAAGAAAGAATTGGCCAGAAAAACTAATTTCTTAATTTCATAGTTAGTTTTCTTTCTGAATTGACTTATTGAATCTCTGTACAAATGCCAGGGCAGATGAAGTAAAAGATGAAGTAGGGGATAGAGGTGGAGGTATGACCATAGAAGCCCTGATTTGGACAAGGTTAAATTAGTGCATAATGGCATCCTTAATCTCTTCCTGAACCTGTTAAAGGCCTGATGGCTAAACTGCAGTGAAATTAGAAATGTTTAGGTACTTGCTTAGGATAGCAAAGCTGTGTAGTAGCAAGGTAACTTGCCAGTTCTAAAAATCCAGCTGTTATGATGGCAAAATGACATCCTTTATCTCAGTAAACAGACCATAGAATATGTGATCCCTAATTACATCACCTGTTTGCTTTAACAATCTGTTTTATTTCTCACCAAGAACACAGCCTTGCCACTCTTCACTAATATAAGCATTGCTTCCTCTCCTGGAGAAGCCAATTTCTGACTCCTAGACTGGGTATGCTCTGTACCCAACTAACTACCGAACAACCCTAAGATGCAATTATCCCTCCTTCTTCCTTCCATGCTGTAAATGGATTAAGGTTCTTCTATGTGGCTTAAGAGCACACAGTGGCTGGTTACTGTCTCCAACATCTCTGCTTCCCTAGCCATGTTGTCTTCCACTTTCCTTTGTGCTACCACCAGCACTCATCAGACCACTTGAAGAAAAAATGCAAATAGCATGGAGTCAGACAAAAACTGCCAACAATTAAATGAGAAGGTACTTTAACTAGACTGAGTTTTGTCAAAGTTTGGGCTGCTGTCCTTTCACTTTCCCTCTACTCTGGCCATGTGTTCTTGTTGCTCCCTTGGGCTGGATCTAACCAATATACAACTGCATATGTCTATGCGTATAGCCTACATTACATGTATAATTGTGCAGAATATTCTGGTGCAAGCATTTATGTTGTTACAGAGTAGGAGTACTTGCAAGCAGAAAAGTTGCTGGACTATTTCAAGAATGATTCAAATCTTTAAACTCTGTTGAAACTGTTTTCTCACCCATCTGCCTGCAAAGCCATATTTTATTTTTTTTTTTTTGCTCTCATCTCTAAGGAGGCATAAAATTATTTTAAAATGAGCTTTGGAGTCCTTGACAGATCCTGATTCTTTAAAAGCTGGTATCTTGCTGCTAAGTAAGAAATGGGCACTGTTTTTTTACTGCTTTGTTTTAATTTAAAAGCAGAGATTTTTCCACCTTCCCTATCTGTCACTGACATTTAATGGCATAAAGTTTATGTCTCTGCTTCTCCAGGATACTTGACAAACAGTTGTCAGCATTTCTGCCAGTCTGGAAGAGCCATTGCCTGTCATAAGGAGGCAAACTGCCTGGGAAGAGAAGGGTGTATTTTCCTAGATCGGCGGCTCTCAAGTGCAATTCCTTGTAAGGTTGTGTGGAGCAGGAAGGCCTGCTTCCCAGCCTCTGTGCTGGGACACGACAGTTATGTGAAGAGGGAAAGGACATGATGTCATATTTTGTAGGGAGATTATTGGAATCTCAGTCCATTTTGGAAGAAGATATTTATTCAGTGCAAATATAATTTCTAATGGCTTTTCTATCTGTTGCTGGTTCAGACTCAGAAAATCCAGAGAATTTCTGGGAAATTTACTGTTATGATTTGTGTATCTTGAGGTAAATAAATGCCAAATGTCTTGCAGGACTAATATGATTTTTTTTTTTTTTTTTTTGTCTGGTTTGGTTTGTATCCTACTTTTTTCTAAATAACTCTTTACATCAAAAATTCCTAAAGATGAGTAAGATACATATCTAGCAGTGTGGCAATACCACCTTAATCATGTTTACTGCACAGGCATCAAAAAGGAAAAAACCAAATCCTAGAAAGTGCTAAGAAGAATCATAAATTACTTTTCTGTGTGCAAGATTAAAACTTTGCACTTTAGGAGAGTCCAATGCTAGAATAAACTATAAATCATCTCATTTAGGAAGAATTTAAATTTCTTAACTTGTACTAACACAAGTCAACTACAGATGTTCAGCGCTGGTAATTAAATAATCAGCTCTAGGAAGTAAGGACAAAGTATCTCTAGGCTTTTTATTTTCAAATCAGGTTTGCTTAAAACCATGGTCAAAGCAGGGAACATTTGATGAATGCCCAGAGAAAGATATTTGGCAATAGTGGAGTGGACAAAGGTACATATATTTATGTGAAATGAGATTTATAATGTTTCTCCATAGGATAATAATAATTTCACGTTACAGATATTTTAATTACCTTTATAAGTCATTATGTGTAGCTTATGAATGATTATGTCTCACGAATTCATGTATTTTATTTTATTAAGTGAATTTTGATTAAGTTCTCATTCACTGGAAACAAATAAAACTTCCATAATTAAACTACCTTTAAAATTTGTATCTAATTATATTAGCATTAAATTATGTATTCTAATGTACAGCAGTAAACTGCTGCTAAACTATCATTGTAAACTGAACTAAGCTTAATGATTAACAATTAGTCTCTGAGGAAGAAAAAAACATATAACATCACTGAAGTTTTTTGAGGGCGTTTAAACTTTTTAAGCCAAGAGCATGGCAAAATGAGATAGGCTCTGCTGAAAAAAGGAGGGTAGCACACTTCAACCCAGGGACATTTTAAAGAGAGCTGGTAGGACATTTCATTCCAATACAGAAATGAAAACGATCAGCACTGCTACCTGGGATTTACCTTCATTCTCTCACACTGAGACTTCATTTCAAGAACACAGAAATCTCTTTCAGCTGCCTTTTCCTCACTAGTCTCTGTGGGAAAACTCTGTGCTAAGGCCTAATAACCTGAGACAGTTAACCCTGTCCTCCTGGACTCAACCCCAGTATATCTATCTAATCTGATCTCCCAAATATAAGCACAGAATTGGACAAAAATAGCATGCACCAAAAGTAGAAAAATAAAGTCAGGAGAAGACAATCTTTCAAACTCTGTTCCCATCATACCTATTTTATATATAACACTTCTTTTCAAAGACAACTCACCAACATACTGCTAAATTGGCATAAAAATGGAGAACAGACACTACATCTCACTATTATTTCTCCATATGATTTCTATTATTCATCTTTGCAGATGACCAGAAACACTGGGTTAAATATGATCACACTAGTATTCCTTCTATTATGGTGGGGTAATTTTCAAACCAGATTTTGAAATAACAAATTTCAGAGCTCAGGAGATTTCAAACTTAAGCAAATGTGAAATACTGTTTGTTCCTCTAATACAATTTATTATTTTCATATAATAATGGCTAAATTTTCATGAATTGGCTTGGAAATTAATGGACTATTACACATACCAGAATGCCCATTCTGCTTAAAAAAAAAAAAAAAAGTTTCTTTGAAAAGTAGTTTGCTATAACTGAGTTAAATGCTTAGTGTTTTAATAAATTGATGTTAGTATATTTGGTGAGCATATGTAGGACAGCCGTGAGTTTATTTTTACTTGTACAAACTGTGCTAATCTGTAATGGGACATAATGAATATAACATTTATGCAAGCTATGTTCATATGGTCTTGTTGCATTTATAGTTACAGTAAGATTAGACCCCTTATAACTAAACATGAACTCTTCCAAATGAAAACTGAACACTGTAGCTAAATGTATTACCAACTATCTCCAGGAAAAGCAACCATTAATGACATAGTACATTTGAGATTTCTCTTTTCCTTCTGCAAATCTAATGACAACTTTCAGAGGCGGTTTTATTAAAACATCCCTGGCACCATTAGCGACAGCAACTTATAAGTCTTACACATGAAAGAGAAGATAAAACATATTTTCTGCTAAGGGAAGTCTGGTTTGCCTGCTAATTGAGAAGCTGGCGAAACTATTCCATGTTCACATCCTTCTTACTCCCTCATTCCTGCAGTTTTGCTCATTTAGTCTCAGTTATTGGAAAGGACTCAGAATGAAATGCTTTGGTCATTCTAAGTATGATACTGAACTAATGCTTAATCCTAGCACAGCTAACTATTGTGTGTTCCTGGTTTGCTCACGTACCAAATGAACCACTCATGTACCTAAGGTGAGGTGAGCAATTCAGTGGTGGGTGGGGTGAGGTGGGGTGGAAGTGCTTACACTCTTACCACATATCAAGTTTAATGACCAATTTCTAAGTTTTCTAGTTTACTGCTTGCATTTGCATTAGTTGTGCAACTTTTTAGGCATCAAAATAAAAATTCTGTACTGTACTACTGCTCAGAAGAAATTAACCAGGAATATGAACAAAACTTCAGTTATGCTTCTAACAGTTTATGAGTAACTATTTAACAGTAATGCAGAAGCATAACTTCCATGGACAGATCAAGAACTAAACTTCCAGACCACCAAATACCTTTTCTCTTGAATTGAACAGCAATGTTCCAAAATAATATTTAACAACTTTGCTTCTAAATCAATGTTTTATTGTATCTTCCACTTCAATCTCATTAATACAAAATTTTTTCAATATAATCTCCTTTCTTCTATAGTGGTAACTATAAATTGCAGAAACAAGTAGGTACTAAAATTTTGCTTTGAAGATTGTGAAACTTTTTGTGTGTGTAGAGTTGGCACCATGTTCAGAAAGCTATACAGGGAAAGCTGCATGTCCTATATGCACACTACGCAAGGAGTAGGCCATAGGAGATGACTTGCCAGACCCTATTGCAAAGCATATCCTAATATTTCTCCCATGTAAGAAAGCAGTCACGGTCTTGTAATTTAGAATGTCATTAAGAACTGTGAGGGAACTGAAAGCTTCAAGAAGCACCTTTACCCATAGGAAAGAACTTTGTTGTCTTTGTCTTTTCTTCAACAAAGAGGGGATTAAGAGAAAATTTTCACCTTGCATAACTTTGCCAGGGAAAATTGTAGGCATTCAACACATACGAGATTTGGGTCTGTGAGTTGCTGAAACCTCCTTCTCAGAATCTCCTTTTGGGATTCTAATGAAAAGTAATTTCTCTGCTTTTGCCTCTTCTCTCATATCTGCAAAATGGTAAGAGTAATGCTTATTTTATTTTCCCTACAGGGGGACTGACCAGCTCTAGATAAAACTTTATCTGTGCTTTCATGAGAAAAAGTGTGTATGAAGCAGATAGCTAAACAGTAAAAACAAATGACTGTGGTCAGTGTTTTTGCACTAAAAGCAATCCTTTCCTTGTATCAAACAAGGATACCGGTGATCCCATTCTGGTTGAGAATGTATTCAGGATACTGTTCAAGTCACAGCATTTCAGCTGCAGTTGAACAATGTGCTTTTGGCCATATTCCCAACTTTTAACGGCAGCAGTTAGACTGTTTCACTCCTGCTGTTCTCAAGCATGCTGCCTCACCCCTAGGCAAGACACACAGGTTCCAGTCATCACCACCATGGGATGGAGATTCAGTTTCTTGACAGCAGGCATCAGGGTTCATCAGCTACAACTGAAACATTCATGTCCTTGAGGGAATCCCAGCAGACTCCATGAGAGCCCTCAGTTTTTAGGTTGTGTGCAGCACAAACATTTTGCCTGAGATAAAACTGCTCTTTTCTGAAGTACTTGTTGGCTTAACTGCGGCAATGAAGTATCAGTCAAATGAGTTTCTGAGCAAGGATCTGCTCTCCCAAGTCCTTCATCAAATAAAAAACTATTCCATACAGTTTCATGTAGACAGTATGTAAAGCAAAATAACTCCTATTTCTTCATGTACGCTCTTAACAAAAAGTTCTTCTTAATTGCATTATAACCCACAATAGTGAAATTAAAATTTTATTTCAGATGTAAAATAATTCTGTTTGAGTTCTTTAGCTGCTTCTCCTCATCTAATATGGAAAGAGTTTTCTCTTTAATTTTGTCTCTCTGCCTTCAAGAATGTTGAGCAGGATTTAAAACATCTGCTCTTTCCAACTTGCCACTTAACAAGCTATGGTTTGGATTAATTTTCTCTTTGGCTTATTTTTCTCTCTTGTTAGTTGCAGATTATGAATGTAAAAAAGTAAGGAGGGCCACAATGTCTGAAGGCCAAATGTGGGGAAACCAATAATCCTTATTAATGTGCTCTGTATGGAAATCTGTATGCATTTTTGCTTTGTAGGTTTGCTTTTAACAGAAAGCTAGAGATTACAGAAACTAGAGATAGATTGCTATAATTTCAGTGTTAGTCACTGACTTTAACATGTACTGTAATCGGCCCCACACCGTACCCAAATAACTCTCAATAGACTTTTCCCCAGAGGAGGTGTGAGTACTTACTGAGGCACAGTTGCTTTCTGACTTGTCTTCCAGAAAGCCAATTTGGCATGGTGTCCTCTGATTCTGCAGCCAGTAGTCTGTTGATTCTAGCAGACTGTTACTGCAGAGAATCTGTTAAAATAGTAAAAAATAGTTAAAATACTTAAAAAAAAATATTCATTCCTACTTTGTTTTGAGACCCTGAACTCTATTATTGTAATTCAAAGGAAATCTTGACTACAGAATTCTGGGGAGGCAAGACTGGGACTCCTGTTCCTTTTGGACATGTACAGTTAATGCACCTTAAATAAAGTGATTTATGTACCCCCCAAAGTATCAGCCTATTTTCAGAACTGAAAGTCCTTCGACCTACTTGAAGGAGATGCCTAAACCAGATATTTTAATTGGAAAATACTGCTAGGAGTTTTGTTCTCTGTTAAAGTGATAAACATAGATAAACTAATTATTTAACTATACCAGAGTGTGCAAACTTGCACCTTTATGGTTTACTGTGTCTCTTTCCATGGTAGATCAGTAGTGTCCATTCTACCAGTAGCCTCCTTTCTGGGACTGACTATGCCTACAAACTATTTATTTTTCCCCTTTGTGAGGAACTAAAGTACTTAAGACCTGCTGTAATGAGTACTGAGCAAGTCAGCTTGCATTTAATCTCTCTGTATTGACTCAGTCCTATGGCTTATGCCACAAGCTTTGCTCAAACAAAACCAAAATGGGCTTACAGATATCTGTAGACTCTAAAAAGGGAAAAACCAGTTTTGCAAGTCTGATGCTTAGATTGGACTGTATTACCTGCTTGCTGACTCTGTACTAATTGTCTTTCATCAAAAAGTGTGACTCTAAGTATTTTTAAAACAACTACGTAACAGTGGGTAAACAATAGCTGTAACAATTATGCTACTCATAGAACATTTCATGTGGCTTATGGTCATCTTCAGGCAGCAAAGTTAAGAATTATGTTTGTGAAATGGATGTATATGTTATTTGTGCTTCTTGCAGTTCTTGCATTGCATGGAAATAGGCTGTACTCTAGCTCTTTAGCCTTTAATTTTAATAATGTTATTTTAAAATATGAATTAATTGCTCTACCTGAAAAAAAAAAAATGAAACATCTATGCTCAGTATTTTCCTTTACATTGCTGCACATTTTGCTTTGACATGCATTTCTCCTACTCTAGAACACTTGACTTGTAAGCCTTGATCCCTTCCTTAGAAAGAGAAGTGAGAACTTGTGAGGCCTCTTCATTTCTCAGGGAAGATAAATGACTGTGGAAAGCTAATCAGGCCAGTTGACACAATTTTCTAATACTCAGGGGCAATCCAGAAGAAAGCTTATTGCCACCGTCAGTCTAACACCCACTCCAATTTTTATCTTTCTGACAGCAAGCCAGTTAGATAATTAATACTGCACTCTCTGTGTTATTCTATATTGATTTCTGAATTAAAGTCAGCAGAGGATGGATAAGGAGGTAATGGGGAACACCACAGTATGTAAGCTTGGCCTGCTTCAGTACCCTTCTTCAGTGCCCTCCACTGTTTTCCTTGGTACTCCAGCCTTGCTATGGGATTTCTTCTAAAGAGCATCTGAATATAAATTTAGGGTTCATAAAGTACTCAGAAGAAGTACTGTTCCCAAAGACTTTGTTCTGAGAATGACAAAGGCTCATGAATGCTTCACATCAACACCAGTCTCTTCTGAGAGACTGCTTGCTAATCTTGTTTACCGGTTAAATGACTCTGCACTCAATAAATTTTATAACCTCCTGTCTCAGTGCAAAAAGATTCCTGCCACCATAACTAACACTGAGACTAGATGTGGAAAAGAATATATCTCATATCCCAAAGAAACAATTTTCTATTAGTGTTACAAAGGATATATATTTTTTCTTTCTTTTTTTTTTTTTTAAGGAATGTTTTCAAATGTGGAAATACTGAGCCCTTGCAAGCTGGTTTGTAAAGTCTAGTATCAAACATTTTTTCCAAAAATTATCATCCAAAAATTACCATCCCCTGGCAATTTTTTATGGGTTTTCTTTTTTTAAATATGGGTTTTTCATAAAAAATGGATGTTTTTGGAAGACATGCTCTGGGGAGACTTTAGAGCAGTCTTCCAGTACCTAAAGGGGGCCTACAGGAAATCTAGAGAGCGGCTTTTTACAAGGGTGTGTAGTGACAGGACAAGGGGAATGGCTTTACACCGAAAAAGGGTAGATTTAGACTAGATGTTAGGAAGAAGTTCTTTACTGTGAGGGTGGTGAGACAATGGAACAGGTTGTTGCTGCTCCATCCTTAGAAATGTTCAAGGCCAGGCTGGATAGGGCTTTGATCAACTTGGTCTAGTGGAAGGGGTATTGGAACTAGATGATTTTTAAGGTGTCTTCCAGCCCAAACTATTCTATGATATATCTACACATCTGATTTCAGATTTAATCTGATTCTAGATCTTCTCATCCTCAAGGACTGAAGTTCTAATTACCTGTTAAAACGTAATTTTGCATACATAGGAAACAATTCTCTTTAGCTCAAATAGCTTTTGCTGTTACAAGCAGTCTTGTTTCACTTCCTTAAAAATCAGAGTGCGTTTGTCTTCAGCCTTAATCACTTTATATCTTTCTCTCCCAAATCTCAGTCAGTTTCTGAGAAACCATAAATTATCATGCAGAAACAAACTTCCTGTCTCATAAGGACTTGCTGTGCACACCCAATGTTTCAGAATAGCTAGATCACAGCAGATGTATATTGTAGACGATAAACACAGAAAATGAGCCGGGTAGTCCAAACTTCAGCTAGTTTTCCACCTGTGGGATGTTAAACGACCCTTGATATCTCTATCTTTCTTTCAGAGGATGTTTTTATCAGGAAGTAAATACTGGTAAAGTACTAACAGAAGAAATAAATTTCCTGACAAATCTTTCTATCCAGTCAGGCCACAGTTGACAATCTTTGGTCATTCCAGCATGGTTTATAAGTTGCAAGGCTTTATACCACACTTAAGTTTATTTTCATATGTAGTTTTTCATAATAGACTTTGAAATCAGGGGCAGAAATTATTACATGGAAATTTTGGACAGCGTGTGATTTTTAAGTAACTTCAAGGAAATTAAAAGCATTAGCTGAATGATGTTTTCTCTAGGCCAGATTCTTCTCTCATGTGTGCATAAGTAGTTCTGCACATGCACTTGAGAATGCAGCCAGAAATGTGAAGAAGGTATAATGGCATAACATTTTTACTAGTGCAGGTTGGAGAAAATAGTTTGCAGCAATTTGGCTTTGAAGATAGGTGAGAAAACCAAACCCAGATATACTTGAGTACACACAGCAGAAGCTAGTGGAGGTCAGCAATCTAAGGAACAAAGGCTGGCCCAAAGTCATCTGGAAAGCCTCCAGGAATTACTGTAGAAAAGACAGCACTGTGGGAAACGGAGGCATGCAAGAACATGTGGGAGAGACCTCCTTGCATATGGTCTAGTTTTACATATATCAAACGGTGTTCAGGAGACAGAAAGCGACATTTGAGTAAGCAGTGGCAGGAATGTGTTCCTGGTAGTGTTCAAGGCCAGGTTGGATGGATCTTTGGGTGACATCATCTAGTGTGAGGGGTCCCTGCCCTTAGCAGAGAGTTTGGAACTAGATAATCTTAAGGTCTTTTCCAACCCTAATTATTCTGTGATTATATGAATCAGAGGTGTAAACTTTAGATGAGTTTAAACTTTACCTTATGAAATGCAAGTTTCTGCATTATGACCATTTCAGAGCTGTTATTGCTCAGAACCTTCCCATTAGTACTTCTTTGGAGGAAGGATAATTTGGGCCACCCCAAAATGGTGATCCTGCCTGCTATGCAAAAATGCACATACAGAAACTGTGTGGACTTTGGGGCATATTTCTTTGGTAAGACACCAACATTATCACAGTCAAAGACAAACTGAAGAATGAATGCAATACTTGCACCTTGCTATTGTGAGGCAATTTTTCCTGTTGACGAGGTGCATGTGTTTATATAAGATGAGAGTTTGCATATGTATTTAATCTTGGTGGGATATTAATGTTTTTAAAGTCCTTATACTGAAGTCCTTATAGCAAAATAATGTATGACTGTAATGATCGAAAGTTGAAGGAGCTGATCTAAATTAACAGGGCTAATAAATCAAATGAAATGTGAGAACTGGTATCCCTCAGAGATGTAACTCTATCAGTACATTCTGACTGCCATTTTTGCATATAAGCATATTTTCAAAATATACTGAGCTGTTCTGTACCAAAGGATAAGAAACCTAAACCTGTACTACTTCAGCTGTCAGTCAGCATCCTTCCTTATGTAGCCTTCACTTTTAAGGCAAACAGTATCACTGGCCAAAATTTCCCCTCCTATCTTATATTTCATTCTTTTCTAATTGAGACAAGTTCTGGGCCAATCTGACATATATTTTAGCAATTTTGCTGAATTACACTTATGTGTAACAGCTGCACACACTATACTGCTGTATATCTGGTTCAGAGCAGGATCATCACACTCGGAAAATAATTCAGGATGAATCTGCATCATGCACTAAATACGAAATCAGCAGTAATTCATGGTTCTAAAAAAAAGTTTTCCATTCTTATCTAGAGACTCAGCCGTCAGCATTACTCAGTGTGTTGTGAATCAATGAACTAAATCAGCCTCTAGCAGTGTGGATTAGAAAAGTCGCTCTTTCCCAGAGGAAAATATTGCATACAAGTTTAGTGTAACAGCTTCCTGCTCCCTGATTTAGATCATAAGACATTAAAATACAGTAAATATCTATAACCGAGACAACATTAGAAAGGCTCTGCTCCACAAATGAAACATCTGCGCCTTCATGGCTTATCATCTTAATTGCTTTGGTTAATTACTACTCATCAAAAAAAGATATGAAAGTGGGACATACAGAATAAGATGCGATATCAAGGGGCACATCTTCCGCATTTTTTTCAGATTGGTCTGTATTCTAGTAGGCCACATCTCATATGGTTTCTGACAGGAGTCGTTCATGTCAAATACAATTACTCAAACCTGCAAGTCAACTGTGTAAATTGTTCCCTTGCAGCAGCAACCCATAGTGTTCCACTCCACCACCAACTACACATCTAACTTAAAAAAGCACTGAAACTAGGAGAGGCTAAAAGAGAGGGTAATGGGCTATTTTTCGTAATTTTTCATTCTTTTCTGCACACACACACGCACACACAAAGCAATGGTAACCCACTCTGTGACAATGCTGTAAAGAAACCCAAAATGTCCTGCTGTTTGTCAGAAGAATTGGTAGAAACAAATAACTTCTTTTACTGTGCCAATAATCATAAAATCGACCTGTGTTACAATGAGAAGTTAAAATGTAAGGGATCAGACACGTGAAGCATCTCAAAATCTTGTGGTAAATGCTAGCCTTTAAAAGAGAGAGGTGCTTCTAAAGGTGACCAAGCTGGAAGCATTTGTAAACACAGTGGTGCAGCACTTCAGTGCTGGGCCACTGTCCTTCAGTCTCACATAGAATAGACACCTCTGAATTCAAATGAAAATCGAAGATCTCCTCCCATATAGTGGATTTTCTGCCTTTTTATGCCTATATGAATATTGCAATTACAGTCAGCAGCACTTTTCTAAAAATCAGGCATTTTTTTGCAAATAAGCAGACCCTTTGACCAAATGAAATATTGACACTTTGTCTTTTTCCCACATTGGGGGGACTCGGAGAAGCTCAGTCCCAGTGTACACGTCACTCTATTGAGTTCTTTTTTATATCACGATTTTACATTTAACAAAATTTCTGTAGACAGGCAATACTCACACCCCACAGCCACAGTGTAGCTCTTCAGGATGATGAAGATAAATCTTTACCTTCTACATGTTTTATCTTTCTCTCTGCTTACATATATAAATCTATGTAGCTGTTCTTTAAACAAACAAACAGACAAAACCACCTAACAAACCAAAAATGGAAAACATTATTATTACTAATGGAAGGAAAAGAAGGAAAAGAAAAAGAAAGGATTGTGGGAAAACAGAATGAAATGTGAAGTTTTATAACATTTCTGTGTTAGAACAAATGCTTTCTCATCAGCTCTAGAATTATGCCTGTGGGAGTCAATAAATCTCTGAGGATTATTGCAAAGTGAGAGATCAAAGATGTCCTGACGCCCTCGGTAGGTCTTTGGTAGTGCCTCTTTCCCTCAAACTATACAGCCATAATCTGGTGCTGCAGAGAAGGAATAAAAGCAATCATCCATGGTCTTCACCTGTGTCTTTCCAGTTGTACTGAAATTGCCTACATGCACAAAATAATGTCAGTCACATCTGGCTCCTTCTAATTACATACAAACAGGCATCCTTCTCCCCCCCCACCCCCCCCCAAATTACATAACTACATATAAACCTATTTTGAGGCAACAAAGCCAGCATCAGTCAAATCTTTATGACCTCCTGGTTTGCTGAAAACCTTCCCAGTCTGATACGAGGGAAGGCAGAAAAGCTTTTTCATGAAGGACCCCTCCATCGTATTGGCCTGAGAGAAGCGAAGCTCTGGACCCTCAGACTGGGTCCCAGAAACCTGACACCTATTGAAGAGCAGTCCTGAAGCTATTCTTTCCATGCACTGCTTTTATTTCATATACTCAGTTAATGGGGGAAAACAGAAATCTGCAGGGGGAGATTATCTCCCATGTATTTTAGGACCAGACCAGTATAGACCAGGCAGACAAAACTGCAAGATACTATAACAGCCCCCCGCATTTATTTTCTGTATCAGTCCTTTTTTTTTTTAGGTACTGGTTAATTTTTGTGTTCTCCAATAATGACAAAAGCTAAAAAGCAAAACTATAACTTGGGATGTATCTTCCTTTGAATATAACATAAACATAGACATTACCTTCTTACATGCTGTGACAGAGCTTCCCAAACTGCTTGCCGAACTGTCTGTGCTGCTGCCTTGGTGCTCTGGAACTTCATGCATCAGCGGAGATTCAAAGTTGCTGAAGAATAAAAAAGAAACAGACACCCCCAAACCTTTCCAGCGACTCAGCTACATAAATACCTCAAATAATAACAAAATGCAGTTCAGTAAAGAGATGTAACTTAGGTTATAAGAAGCTGTTTATACTCTCTTTACTGATGTCACTAGCCTATTTATTACTTTTTTCTTTTTTTCTTTTCATTTTGGAAGACTCTCCTGAGCTACATGTTGGATATAAAATAGCAGACCAATGTCTTTTGAAGATTAGGGGATAGCATAAGGCTACCTATAATCATAGCTGCCTCTCTTGAATGACACTGTAAGAAGTGGTACTAGCTTGTTTTTATAAGCAGGCATCTTGGAGCAGCAAATGAAATACTCTCTGCATTAGTTGGCTTGGTAGAAAAAAGAAATGCTTGCTGCATTTTTACCTGCCTGGATAGAGGTAGAGGGGTAGTAATTAAAATGTAAAAAACACAGCAGGAGTAGCTGAATTCTGTAATCTAGATGGAATAGCTTGATACATAGCAGGTTTAGAGCAAAGGTAAGTCATGCACATTCTCTGTTTTTGAGAATCAGTTACATACAACAGAGGTAACAATATTTGCTTTGGGACTGTGCAGATGTGAAATACAAAATCATAGAAACAAGTTCCACCAGACAACTTATTTGCATGTACAGCTGGTACCACCCTTCACACTTATTTTGGAATAGCTCAGGCTAGTCTCGTAAGATTTCCTTCCATGTAACAGTCTGTCCTGGGTTCAGCAGCAGCAGTCATTTTTCTCCTTCTTAGTAGCTGGTGCAGCGCTGTGTTTTTGACTTTCGGCCTGGGAACAGCGCTGATAACACCAATGTTTTTAGTTGCTGCTCAGTACTGTTTACTCTGACCAAGGACTTTCTGAGCCTCATGCTCTGCAGGGAGGAGGGGAAGCCAGGAGGAAGCAGAGACAGGACACCTGACCCAAAATTGCCAAAGAAGTATTCCATACCACAGCACATCATGCCCACTATATAAACTGGGGGCAGTTACCCGAAAGGGTTAGATCATTGCTTGGGTCGGGCTGGGTATTGCTCGGCGGGTGGTGAGCGGTTGTATTCTCTTCCTTTATTTCCCTTATCAATATTATTATTGGTGGTAGCAGTAGTGGTTTGTGTTATACCTTAGTTACTGGACTGTTCTTATCTCAACCCATGCGAGATACATTCTTTCGATTCTCCTCCCCATACCTCCGGGAGCTGGGGGGAGGAAGGGGGTGGGGGTGAGTGAGCTGCTGCGTGGCTGAGCTGCAGACTGGGCTTAAACCACGACACAGTCATATTGTTGCAACCTTTCTGAAGCTTTTCTTTCTGGACATGATGTGATTGCAGTTAGACGACTCCGTGCTAAAGGGATATTTCTGCAGAAATGTACTAGGGAAAGAATGCCCTACACATTCAAGTTCTGCTTCCCAAACTGGGTCGCTAGAGTGCCTTTAATTTATTGCAAGCCATCCGTGAGAAGATACGGCACACATTGTGATAGACCATAACAATCAACCATGGCTTAATATATAATCTTTCATCAGTTCCAACAGGCTAACAGACCATGTGCAATTTCCTTTATGCTCAGTTAAAAAATAAAATGCATTTTCATAAGTCACCTTTGCTGGAGCTTAAGCCAGTATCTTAAGAGAAGGCTGCTTCTACTTTTAGCCCCAGTCCATCAGTAAGGCTACCCTTCTCTTAAGGATTCTAGATGTATATTTCTCCTGATATTGCTTAGGACCAGTTATGAATATAGGACCAGTTATGAATATAGGACCAGCTGTGAACTCCTACTGATAAGTAACTTTGTCAATAAGAATTTTGTTGATATATGTGGTGCTATTCTGTAATTATTCCTTTTTAAAAAAAGCGTCTGTATGTGCTAGATCCAGAAGAGTGAATGAAAAACATAAAACTAACTTAGCACTTATTAATTGTTAATTGGGAAAAAGCTTCATGAATTGCTTGGAAGGATTGAATACAGATGCACAAGTGAGACATGTAGGTTAATTGACTTCACTTGAAAAGTGTGATATCACTTAACATTTTCTAAGATACCAGCAACATTTGTATCTAAGAGGCAGACTGTTGCCTGTTTACAAAATTCTGCTGCAATGCTCATACTATGTAGATAAATGTTAACTTTTCTGGACAGTAATTTTTCTGGCATTTGACAAAGCAAAATAGCATTTTATAGGCCTTATACAGAACTCTTTAACAAAATAAGGGACATTAAACATGTGAAGTTTTTCTGATTTTCTACCTTCATTACAAATAACCCGTCATATTCAGAGGGTCAGATATTGTATAAGTAAGTTAAGTACTCTCCTTGGTAAGTCTAGCCTCTGTACTAAGTACAACTCAGTATTCACAGAAGAAGCTGTGCTCTGCCTCTTTTTATAAGATGCATCACTTCTACAACCTAATAGTAAATTACAAATGAAGTCTGACCTGCAGGTTGAAGTACAAGAGCCATTGTTTTCTCCTGCTCTTCACTGAGAGAAAGACTGAATGGTTTTGCCATTGCTTTGCCCTACAGGGAGAAGATATGCTGGTAATGTCTATTGGCTCTCAGTCACACTGTGTGCAGGGAAAGGAACTTCTAATGCATCAAGTGTTGCTGAGTCTGAAAGCAACAAAGCATGGCCACTGACTGAAGGTCTTTCTTGGACCTTAATTAAGAAGTGCAAATAGAATATTTGTACATTAAGGCACAGCTGGAAAATATAGTTGAGGAGTCATGTTCTGGAGTATAAATAAATTTGTGCTATCTCTGGAAGGTGCTTCAGTAAAGGGTAACGCATGTGTTCCATACAGAAGTAAAGTTGCCTTCCTAGTCACGTGGAAAATGAAAAAGATCTTTAAAATCTTCTTAATCGTTCAAAATCTGTGTTGTTTCCAAAATAAGCCCACTTTTCACTTGTAAATATAGAAAAGTTTGTTACAAGTGCATGATGAGTGAAATAAACTTTACACACCTGAGTCTTCCATAAGTCAGGAAGGTGCAGGATATGAGGTTCTGTCTAGATATCTTTAGATTCATGGGTCTTTCTTTCAACATGGAACACAGGTTTGGCTTTGCAACATCTTTTTTCAATTATCCCAGATCAAGGTTTCTTCTTCTCTTTCTTTATCCCCTTCTAAGCTTTATTTTTCAAAATGTATGTGATTTTTCAAGAGACCCTCCTCGGGCCATACAGCTCTGCCACCTTCGCTCTATAGCAAATCCAGTAAGATAAACTACTTTTCATTAACTCCCCAGAGAAAAACTATTCTGTCTTTGAGAAGCTGCCTGCTCTCATTAGTTTCTCAACAGCAGGAGGCTGAAAGAAACTGCTGTGGAGATGTAGTTATCTCATCATCAAATGATAGCTCTGTATTCACCTACTATGTTCATTACTTCACGCTAAGAGTTTATACAAAGCTCTAGTCTTTTTGAGACTTTTAAGGCATATGGCAAAGATCTGAGCCTTTTCACTATAAGATAAAGCAAGCTGCTGAAGGCTTTAGGTCCTAATTCTCACTTTGCCTTGGATTCCCTTGTTTGTTATGTGACGGAGAATGCTTATCTGACTTAGATGTGCTCATCTGATTTGGAACTATCACTGCAGGCCATGGGCATAAGAAGCAATCTCTGTTAAAGGATGGCTCATGTGAGAAATCCTAATTTACAATTTAGTTTTTGAAACTGAAGCTGGGAACCTGGACCTATGACCCAGTGTTAAAAAATACAGCATTTTTCACACTAATATTTCCTTTACCAGAAAAGTCTCCGCAGTCTCTTATTTGCCACCAGGTGCTGCCTTACTGATTCATGAATTTGACCAATACTTTTTTCTTACAAAGCTAAATTCTCTCATGAAAAACACAAACTTTTTTTTTTTTTTTTTTTTTTAATTAGAGGATGGTAGCAAACAAATAGTTACAAGGTTTATGGCACTAACTGCAGTAATACATCCTGTATTATTGAGTAAAATCCTATTAAATAATTCAAAAATAGTGACCTTGATGACTCAAGACTCAATAAGAAAAAAAGCCCAAAACACCACATCTTCTCCTAAAAATAATTATCTTCTTTGCAGATGTGGCAGATGGTGCTACATCAGCTAAGATAAGGCAATTTGAAGAATTCCCCAGGTTATCCCTAAAGAAAATTAATCTTGTGAAGCAATAACAGAAACTTCAATTTTCTACCATCTTGCACAAGCATAACCAGCTTCCAAAAATTTGCTGTGCAATAATCTTTCCTAAGGAGCAATTTCAATAAGCAATAAGTGACCATTACATATAATTTTTGAACCAATCCTATCATAGCCTAGTGCTTTTCATATTTTCATTATGATTCCTAATCTCAGCATTTTGAACATATAAACCATACTGATCCATGAAAAAGATAATCTTGATGAAAGAAGCAAACTGAATGAACATTGCAAGGTTTGTCAGTTCAGTCTACTCCAAGCTATAGTTGGCTACATCTGTAATGTTTTGCTAATATTTGTACTGAATACCAGAACAACAAAAAAAGAATGAATTTCATTTTGGAATAGAAATTTGAGACAAGTGAAAGCATGGCAAAATACCCTAGCATATTCTTACCTTTACACTCACAAATGTATCTGAAAGCTTCTCAAACTGAGGAAGGCAGCTAGGCTAATCCAGACCCTAAGCAAGCAGCAATTTTGAAAGGGATGCAGGATTCAAAGAGCTCCCCTTAACTTCAAAGCCTTTTTGAAGTGGACAGACCAGTCACACTCTTTCTTCATGCTACCTTTCAGATTTTACAATTTAAAGTTTCACCTTTACATGTAAACAGGTCAACAGTTACTAGCAGTAAAATCTTTGGATGTAGCAGTGTCAAAGTTACTATTTTAATCCATATATCAGTTTTTTATTCAGTCTGAGCCATGTGTATACTTCCATCATAGCACAGATGGTTAGTCAAACAGAAGTTCTATAAATACCTCAGACAAATGTCTTTCTTGTTATGGATTTAGAACCCTTATGCAGAATATAATCGCTGGTAATATCAGGGTCTGATCTTGCAAGGTACTTCACAGGGAACTGAAAATACTGAATACCTTCCATCATTATCAGATCTGAGTGTCTAACAGGTATGGGATTGGGTTGGTAGTTTTACATATCTGCACTAAAAAGAGTAGAAGTTTAAGTGCTCTATATTCAGATTGCTCATTTCTTAGTGTCTGTTGGGTACTCTTGATTTACATTTCATTTTCATCTGTGACACAGATGCAAAAAGCTAGGTCATTAGCTATGTTTTAGTGAAAAACGGGCAGAAAAAAGATAACCCATACCATGGTACACCACACAACAAAAAAGCCTTTCCCTTCCATGTTCATATGTTCATAGAGCCCTGAATGTCTTTATTCTGCTCTAAATAAAGAAAAAAAAATAAATATAAAAGCCTCTGCAAGCATTAGCAATGATCAGCCTTCTTTCAAATCATGTTTTAAAATACTATAAATGAACAGACATGTTTTACTGAAGAATGAATGTAAACCAAACTAACTAAATTTTATATGATTATTTAGTCCTTCCTTCCCTTATTTACTGATCGAATTATCAAAGGAAAAAACCAAGGTTTTATGTGCAAGTCTGACAAATGTCCCCACATCCAATAGTTATGGCAGGGCACACTCAGATGAAAGAGATGACAATCAAATCATAGAGTTGGCAATCAGGACCTGAATGACAGGTGACCGTGTAGAGGTTTTTGGATGTTTAGCTATATTTCAGTAGTTTGCTGACAGAGAGACAACCCAGTGTGAACTGGGCTTTTGCATATAGCTGATAGCCATTCTCCCTTTTTCCCACCTATCCCTGGTTTTGATATGACTTTAGAACAATTCCAGGTGGACCTTTGTTATGCTGGTAGAATGGCTACTTACTAAGAAAGCCTTCTAGAAAGGACAGGCTTGGATCTTGATCAGAAGGGACTACAGAAAAAGCACATGAGGAACCATGAGATCTCTTCCTGGCTGGGTGCATCAGGCAATGAAAGAAAATGGCTAGAATGATATGTAGGGTGCAGTATTGGTAACAATAATTTTTGAAAAGTTCCTAATTTCGAGGATTTTTAGAAGGTATAAAAAGAAGCCCTGGAACAACAACTAGGGACTAGACAAGGTCTGATGAGGGAGAATGACTGAACCTGGGAAAGATTAAGGAACAGACCCTTAGATTCTTAGAGGGCTAAATGACTGCGCCTTACAGAGGTGGACTGCAAGATAGTCAAGACTGCTTTTCTGCCTTAAAAGCAAGGAGTGTAGATCTGAGATTTATACTCGCATCCGGAGTTCCAGCTAGGTGGGAAACTAAGCCATTGTTGAGGTTTGACTGCAGGAAAGATAAGATTCTTCAAACTAATTATTCTGTATGTACATAAGTGGGCACTGCTGATCAGGAAGCAGGCAGTGCTGATCAGGAAGATGGCTTTAGAGAGATAAAGACTGAACTCACTGTATCCAGGCAGAAATATTACAGAAATGACAGTTTCGTTGCCCCTACAACAAAGCAATGGGTTTGCTACTATTTGAGCCTACTAAGTCAGCAAGAAGAAATATAATATCAGAAAATATTCTTAAAAAGATGTCCCACAAAAAATTCCTTCTTCACTTAGCATATGCAGGTGTACCGTACAACAGCACTTTTCCTTGTGCTATAGAAAGGAGGGCAAAGAGAAAACATTTGGTTTTCACCTCAAGCAAGACAGTTCATGACTATGTATTTACTAAGCAACTTACATTATTACTACACTTTTGATGCCACAGTCTATTCTTAATATAGATTACGTTATTAGTGCAGCACAGTGTAATATGCCAAGGGTGTGACGTTATTCGATCTTACTTCTTTTAAAGATAAAGAAAAAACATTGTGACATAGCTGGAATCTAGTGAAATTTGGTCCAAATTAAATACATAACAAATGTGCAAGAAACTCCCACAGATTTCAACTAGAAATGGAAATTCTCAGCATTTTTCAAGATGAAGTCAAAGATATTGCAAATTAGACTTTCATGCCATAAACCACCAAGTAATTTTTTAGTCTGTTTTAAATGTCTCTTATATCTAACAAAAAGCTTGTGCTCTTTGACTGCTCCTCTCATCCTTTTGCTATGCACAAACTGTCAGGTTGGCATTTCAGGGGAACCAGTAGAACGTGACATAGGAAGAGATGGGTGATTTCATGTGGAGGATGTTAATCTTGGTTTAACTGATTTGCTGAGTATTTTCTGGCATCTTGTTTATGTTATATAGCCAAACCTCACAGTCAGGCTTCTAAACCTGCTTTTGCCATTGACCCATGCAGTGCATTTCTGATTCTGAGCATTAAAGCAACAAGAGGCAGGATATTCAATCAAGTATTTCACTGACACCTTTCCTTAAAGTTTACCTTTCAAAGATTCAAATCTACTCTATAAAAGCTTTTCATTCTTTAAATTCAAGACAGATACTGAAAGGATATGTGACAAAGATGTTCATAACTTAAAAGTAAATGCATGTCATGATTTTATTTGGATAGAAAATGCATGTAGCTCATCAAAAATTGCTCGCTGTTCCACTGTTTTCCTATTTAGATTGATTACAAATCAAATAGACTGTAAAAGTATAATTGAAATTTGGTAGGTACTCAGGATTTTGTGCATGATAGGAAGGTGAACATGCTTTCATGTTTTGAACAGTGTGTTTCTAATGTTTGTTGGTTTCTGAAATTCTTTGTACCAGATTTCCTGTGAAATAATAAATCTGTCTTTGGAAATCTGAGATTAACAGAGGACTGACTTGTCCCCAGATAGTTTAGGGAAAAGCCTGAAAATTTTCTACTGTCACAAAATCACTTTCAGCCAATTTAAAAAAAGGTAAAGAGCAAAGCTGTTATTGAAAAGGGATGGTGATACTGGAAAAACAAATTGTTAAACTCTGAATCTGAATTATACAACAGATTGAGCTCTTGGAAGAAATGTATGTGTATGACCAGTCAAGAGGCTATCGCGCTGCATAGCGTTCTTCATTACAAATCACGAGATCTTAGAATTGACTTCACCTTAGAGTAGCTGAAGATGCAGTTTTCCATATCACAGAAGTTAATGTTACTGAATACTTAAGGAAATTATAATAAAATATTTATTATAACTGCCTGAAGACTCTCCAGCCACCAGTAAGCTACAGAACTAATCATCAAACCATTACAAGCTTTTTCTTTTTCCTTTCCTTTTTTTTCCCTTTTTCTTACTTTTTTTTTTTCTTTTTTTCTTTTTTCTTTTTTTGCTGCCGTAAGCAAATCTGGAAGCTTTGGTAGATATTTTTCCATGGAGAGTCTACACTCTTTCCTTTGTTCTCAGAAATAACATTACCCAATCACAAAATCATTTCTAAAGCTGTAAAAAATAAGGAAATTCATAGTCTACTGTCATTTACTTCCTTGAGCAGGCAGCTTCACCAACACATCTTTATATTCAAGAAACAATTGTTCAAACCTACTCTGTGTAACTGTGATGGTGGTCCCTACTAAACTCAATTTGATTATGGTAAATATTTTACTTTAAGAGTATTTAAAGAACTTTCAAAAGTACCTAACTAGTAAATATATTATTTCCTCAACTCCATTCTGGTTTCCAGCCCTTTTTATCTGAAAGAAAGCCAAACTGGTTTAGATTCCTGCTAAATCTTTCAAAATGTTTAGGATTATAATACTGTTCAGGAAACAGTATGGTTTTGCATTAATTAATGATAAGTAAGATAATAGGCTAAAAATGAGTGTCTTCATCTAAAATATTCACAGAAATTTCCTATTCTCTTTAATACAGTATTGTTTCTATGACCACCTGCAGTCATATATGTAAACTACTTAGTTAAAATATCAGGATATATTGTGAAGTTATTATACTGCCAAAGAATACATTCTATCATTGCTTATTCAAAACAAATTTTATTTTAGATGCCTGAAATATTCCTGAACAATTCTGATTCACTACTAATATCACAAAGGAACTAAAATCTTAACAATTTTGATGCTAAGTTAATATGTCAGTAAATAGCAATCTATAGTAACTTATAGAAAACAAGGCCTCAAAACCCACTTGTTGAAAAGCATGGAGTTTTTTAAAAAGCAAAGTAACATTGTCTGAGATGTGAATAAAATGAAAATACCTCTAATTATCTTGGCTTCTAATACAGTACAAAATGATTTTGTGTAATTCTGGCAAGATACTACAAATATTGTCTTTATCATGTCCTTATCGTGACCTGCAGTGTGCAAATGAGTACGTGCCTAATTAGTATTACATTAGTATTGCATTTATACCTAATGCAAAAATACAAACCAGACCATGTGTAGACATGGATTTTCAGTTATCCACTGGGAAATCAAGAGGCAATTTTGTTGCAGGGAATCTGAGAAAGATTAAATTGCTCTTTGATGTTACTATTCTTTTTCATGCTTGGTCCTTTCAGATAGAAGTGTTTCAATTAGATGTTACTTCAGATGCGGACAAGTTCATTCTCACCACAATCCAGGAGTGATCCTACAATATCTGCAGTGAAGCTGATCATATAGCTGGATTGTACAGCAAAAAGGGTACCTAAATTGACCATGTGCATCACAACCATTATCTTGTCCAGGTTTCTTTTATAAAAAATAAAAATATTGGAGCACAAAATTTTTTGTATTTTGTAATGCATCCTAAAACACCAAATGGCCATAACTCACAACACTAAGATGAAGGTGCTTACTGTCTCTGGGGCAGTGATGTTACACTGCTTCAGCAGAGCCCAGCAGCTGGCATGCCCTACGTATTAGCCTCATTATGAGCAGAGTTTGCCAGGTTTTGCAAAGTTATTTTTGTTTTACTAATAGAGGACCACTGTAACAACTTCAGCTGCAGAAAGATGCAGTCTAATAGTTCTAGTTCTGCTTATCCAAAAGCAATCCATGCCAAAGTAAACCTCATCCTGTGACCTCTTGTTTGTTTGTTTAGTTTGGTTGGTTTGTTTGTTTTAATTAGTCAACTTGGATTATTATTTGTATTATTTGTTGATGATCCATCTCTACTTTTGAAGTGGCAACTCAATTATTTTTCTAATAAAGAGTACCTTAAAAGCCATGTCTTCTGAATCAGGAAATTATTTGTTGCACTCAGCAAATATGTACTTATCTATGAATTAATTTTACTTATATGAAATAAAAACCTGCTACTGATGGTAGTACCCAAAGACGCCTCTCTCTTATACTTGGATATAGCTGTTCCACAATGTATAGTATTGCTTTCCACAGTATTTTTCTTTGTAATTTATGTAATGTAATTTAAAATTTATGTAATTTTAAAATTACACATATGTAATTTTTAAAGTGTCAAAATTTTGTATTTGGTAATTATATTAATATTTTAATCATATCATGCAAGCCACTGATACAGTTCATATATGCTACTTACTTTGAAGAATGTGAATAATGTGACCATTGGTTTTCACTGAATTTATGGCATATATTGTGCTCAGGATTGAATTTATTGACAGATACAGTGTGACCATTTAACTAATTTAACAGCTGTGCTGTTACTTCTGTAGTTTTATATATTCAAGGAAAATTATTTTTTCTAGTTGATGGGAGGGCCTTATTCCAGAATTTGTGTGAGGATGATGGGTTTTTCATTTCAGTATCACAGCAGGAAATCTTTCCCTTTTCAAAATAAATGAGCTGTTCATTTTTATTGGATGTCTACAATGGTATTGCACATTTTTCATAGAGAAGGAAGACACTGCCTTGATAACATAGAAGAGGAACAATCTGTAAGTACATTGTTGAGATGTTACTTTGCTGATTTGATCTCTTCACTTGTCAAATTGAAATAGCATAGACAGTTATAAATGAATCTTAGGGGGAAAGGATTTGAACTGAATTTAAACACAGCTCTGAAAACTGAGAGACAACTTTTCTTTCTCCCTTTAATATTCTTAAGAGCCACTGCATGTAATGAACAGCTCCACTGCCGGTGATGTGCTGTGCCTTGTATATGGAATTCTGATAACTATGCAATCTCGCAAGGACTACAAGAGGATCATCGAAGTTTTTCATTGCTGAAAGAAAAATACAAGTCCACTCCTATGTAATGTTCTAAGTAAACTGAGCCTTTGCTGAAATAAAAGTTCAGTATCCAAGTAAGTTATGAGTACTAAACAAACAACACTGCAGCTCCCTTCAGCCTGCTGAAAGCTGGTTTTCAGACAAACTGGTCCCTGGGTTGAATGGTTACATTCAGGCTTTCCTGACTCACCCAACCCAGAGACCCTGAACTGCCAATACGGAAGAAAATTAACCTCCATGCAAGAAAAAAAGAGACTACAAATCTAATTGGTTACATAGTTGCCACTAAGTAACTAATTCCATACTATATCCAACCACATGCCAGTCTGGTGTATCCTTGGGACAGCCAGTAATTGAAATTAAACTATTATCCAAGTCTAAGCCTCCTAAACTCCATGCATTTTTCTGTTTGAAAAATTTCAACTGTAACACAAAGAAGTCTTACTTCAATGCATTCCAGATTTTCATCAATTCATATAATAAATTAAAACTTTTCCAGAAAACAAAAAACTCCTGTAATACCTAGAAACTGGTTATTACTAGTGCATACAGCCAGCTCAGAATAGAGCATAGAGGGTAGATCCCAGTCTTAAAAGTGACTGCTTAGAGTTATACAGTTATACTTGTTGTCCAGTTCTGAATTTCACTATCAGGGGCATGTGCACTGCAGAATGAGGTTCTATGTTAGAATTTTTAAAAGCCCTTTTTCTTTCAGCTATAAATTAAATTTAACCACAATTTACAAAGGAAACTTTCTTATGGAGCAGTCAACAATAATTAGATATATAATAAATTGTGGTGCCATAATCAAAAAGAAACATATCTTTGTCAAAAAGACACTGACAACCTGTTATGTGTCATAGGTGTTGGCAGCAGACATATTTAATAATAATCAGGCAAGTCTTGAAGTGAAGAAAAATAATGAGGGAAAATAAAGAGATTAATGAAAATGATCCAAGGTTGACAAGACTGAAAAAGAAGGTTTAAAATTCATACTGGGCACCAAATCAACCCTAGCATTAAACTGCACATGATAGATTGTACTTGCCATTAAAATAAAAACCAAAAATATCCAGTATAGTATTTTCCTTCTGTTTTCAGTGAAGCAGGAAGAAGGGAAGGTGTATTGTACATGCAGTGTGAAGCACTATGCAATCCACTAATAAGCAAAGATGTGGTAAAAAAACAGGGAAAGGACTCCCCCAGGTTCCTGACACTGAGCTCTTGATATATGTGAACAGTTTCAAAGTGCATTGTCACTACCAGTGGTAGGCTGGCTTTCCTTTCCTGCTCCTCCCTAGAGAGCACAGCCAGCACCGGCCAGGAGCTTGCACAACATGCAGGGAGAGATGGAGCTGCTGCTGTATTTTATCCAGTGGCTTGGTAATTAAAGCTATTGTTTTGACGTAGAAGTTTTATTCATGTTTTTCCTTCTGAGAGAAAAATAAACTTGCCTATTCCACTTCTGGGTGGATGCTCAAAACTACTTGGCTATTAGTGCTTTAGCTCCTGGTCCTGCATGTTGAAGCTGTTTCTGCATTGTCTCTGAGAGGAAGCTGCAGCATTCCAGCCAAGCCTGAACAAGCGTAATATAGAGCAGTGTACCTGGAGGAACCACTGCCAGAATACCTGTGATCCCAAGCTGGTATTTTCAATGGAGGGAGCTCTCTTATCAGCCTGTTCCTGCTCCTCAGAACCTCTAGCACAACAAGATGCTCTGCTGTCTGAACGTGGGACTTACTGTTCTGACTTCTCGCTGCTAAGGTGCCATCATGGCTTAAAATACTGTTCTTTAGAGGCTGCTCTGATATACAACGTTCTTTGTCAGGGAACTACAGCTGCATGAGGGAGTGACCTGAAGCAGTTTTTATTGTCATCCACAGTACAATAAAGGCTTCCACCAGTGTAGCTATGCCTCCCTCCCTTCTACTCAGGGTGTAACTGAAGAAATGTAACAAGAAAGTGTAAAGCAATTAACATAGGACTGAGGAAGGAGATGGTAAAACTCCTCTAACCTGATAAGTGTGTTTACAGTGATTAGTGGAAGAAGGTCATAGTCTAAATCATTTACAAAGCAAACAGCATAGCAACAAATTATGGACATATCAAACTGTCACAGATACTTTTTAGGGTTTCTCAACTCAATCCTGGGGGAAAGACACTTCAAAGAGGAGGGGCTGAATGATGGAGAATAATGGGTTGACACATGTAGACAGAACTGCGAACAGAGTGACTGGCACTGCAAGTCAGAAAGGGGAGAAGTGATGTATGGGAGTAGAGCAGGAACTGAAAGACATTAATGGATGTGTTCAGGAAAAGAAGTGTGAAGGCCGTGTAGGAGGCTAGAGTAGCCTTGATTAAAGAATTCAAAATAGATAAAATTGGTAAAATAAAGGAAGAAGTGGAGATGCAAGTCTGGAAATGAGTAATTTGTTTTTGTCACTGCAGTGCCTACAGGGTTAATAAAATAAAGAATGGAAATTATATAGATCATTTATTTACTGCTTCTGCAAGTGAAGTAGTAAAGAAATCCCTCACTGATATGGTTTAGTAGTGGTCTTGGCAGTCCTGGGATAATGGTTGGACTTTATGATCTTAAAGGTCTTTTCCAACCTAGCTGACTCTATGACACTAAGTCTCCCTCCTCCTGTCACACCCAGTCCCACTCTGAAGGGATCAGATTCCTCATCCACAGACTTACGACCTTCAACAATTTAAGTTCCTTCTTGGTTCAGCTGAAATTTTTCTCCCCTGACCTCACTGAAGGAAAACATATCTGATAATTGTTGCCTACGTTTGACAACATAGGCTAGCCAGGTTAACGAACTGTTTAAAGTAATCCCCCGTGAAAACAGGATGCAGCATGTCATTTCAAGAATTCCCACCACTGACAATCAGACTGACATTGCAAGAAGGTAGTGAAATCCAAAATGATCACATAGCATTAGATAAATTTTCTGGCCACTCAAAACATCTGGTAAATTAATTGCTAATTTGCAAATGAAAAGCATACCCAGCAAGTATTAAACTGATTTCTCTGCTGGGGCTGCAGTATTGGTTTTGCACAAGTGCAGAAAAGCAAATTTCATGCTCATATGTGATATCAGCTACTGTTGTAATGCATGCAGTTGTCTTGATAATGAAGTTCTGATATTACACTCTTGTTAAGGGGATTTCTTTATTTCCCTTCTCTTATTTAAAAAAGATCTGTAATACATTTGTTTCTCTTCTACTCATACGGGTGGAAAAATATGGAGACCAGACCTGTAAGCCGTCTCACCAAGTCTCACCAAATACCACCCACCATGCTCTGTGTCCTTGCTAATTTCATTCCACTCATCACTGACAGTTGTTCAAAATAAATTCTTAGTACTGATTCCTGTTGGTTTATATGCTGCTGTTCTTTTTGTTGTTGCAGTTCTTATTTATTTATTTATGATTTCTTATAAGAAACTGTTATCTCTAGCTTACACCCGTGACTGTTGAACTTCATAATTTCAGTCTTTGCCTAAAATTTTTTCTCCTTAAAGGATCAAAGCTTTATTTAACTTGTTTCTAAAAGCATTTTAGTACAAAGCCACCAAATCTGTTTTCTCTGTTATACAAGATGTGTGGTTTGCTGGACCACAAGCACAGCTGTCAGCTGAAGTCTGTGACATTAGTGTTACTGTGTAAGTTACAAATGGCAGTGAGTGGGTGCCACATGCTTACTGTCTGTAAGAAAGGTCTAATACAGCCACAGCTTTTTGATCTCTTCTTCAAATATCTTAACTTACCTCTTTGCATTTGTGGTAGGTCCTAGCATATTCATCAATAGTAAAAAAAGCTTAGCTTTCAACACAACCGTATAAAGCCAGAAAGGCTTTTCTTAACCATTCTCTGAGCTCTATGTGCAAAAGCTTTCTGCCACGCCAGGTACTACTGATAGGTAGCAAAGATATTTCATTCTGTGCTGGTGATACAAAACTTTAGCCGACATTCTTTGGGCTTGTCTTCTCATGGTTTAAAATATACAGTCTATACTTCTCAAATTTGTTGGATGGAAATGCATTTTAATTCTTCTGAATTAGTGTTCAGTCTAATATTGCTTCTAAGCTCCAGTACTGTTTCTAATTATGAACTGAAGAACAGTGATTATTCTGCCTTTTCTTTCTAGTATTCACTCAAAAGGTGTGCTGAAAGCATATGCCAGTCCAAAAGACATGTCTGAAGGTCAGGTAAGACTACTTTCAGATATATAGGGTTGGTCAAAAATTGCATATGTGTATATGTTTAATTTCATAAGCTTGAGCAGAAAAACTGCAGTTTTACCAAAAGTATTGACTCTATCTCCTTAAGCAGCTGTTCAACAGCATCTCAAATAGTCACTGGCTTACACAAGGGACAGAAGGACAAAAGTTCCTGGCTCAAATGTAAGAAATTCAAGTGGTTTTCTTCCTGCCTCTTACCTGAAGAGGCAAAGTGTGAGATGCATGGTCTTAATGTGGTTTTGTTTATCCACCATAAAAAAAACCCAATAAACCATTATAGACCACAGTTCCAGCTTCCCAAGTGTGATGCGCACCAAAAATGTCTTTTAGCTGCTTGAAGAAAAAGTGACAGCTACCACTTCTGTGCAGTTCTCTGCAGCTGCTTGTTTGATCCTCAGGATAAGCATTCATTGCAAGACACTATTGCCAGAAATGTTAATTTATCAATAGATGCCGAAAGGCCACTAGCATGCTCTGCTGTGCTCCACAGTGGCTGCAAGGCGTCCAGACCTGGGGCTTAAGTTTTTGCCTGAGATATGGAAGACAAAACAAGGGAGGGTATTGAGCTGGAACTAATATGCACTTCTGGTTTATGCTGAACTCAGGTAGTGATTGTTGTGTGGGATAGAAGAGCCAGCAAGATGGACAGAGCTGCAGCATCAGTGAGTGAGACCAGGGGTGAGTAGCCACAAAACCAGTCCAACACCCAAATGGAATATGTAGGGAAGGTGCAAAATACTATTTGATTTATAACAGTTCAGTAGTGAAAACTTTCTTTGGTAAGGTATGAAAAGCTAAGTCCTAAATGCTAACACTCTTTGTATTTCTTCACAGCTGCTGTAACTATTTCTCAGTTAAAGTTGCCCAAATATTGTGGACATGATGAGCTGAAGGTGTGTGAGGACAAGCTAGCTGTCCCCTGGATTTTCAGGTGTGCTTTTTTCCCCAGGGTTTCCTAGTGAATACAGGAATGGTCTGAGTAAATTACTTGCTGCTCTGGTCACCTTTTTTCCTAGAGTCCTCTGACCCTTATTCACAGAAAGTCTGAAGTTTACACAGTTGTTCAGCAAAGAAATGGCTGCCTTGATTAACAAATAACAAGCAGGTGTCAACATAGCAGCTGTAAGAGATAAAAGAGATGACAAAGATAACTGTGGTTCCTGATAAAGGAAGTCTGATTTGCTTAAGCTATGGAAGGAGGAAAAAATTACTCTTTAGAAAGAAGAAACAGTTATGCTGCTTGCAGGAGCAAGATAAGCCTTGGCCTTACTACAGAAATAGATTATGTTTTTTGGGTAATAGGCCTAGCTGAAGTATATAAACCATTAAGTATATAAACCATGAAGTATATAAAACCATTTGGCCTGACGGCAAAGTTCTGGAGTGGAGTAGGACTGGTTTCCTCAGCTTTACACGGTGATGAAAAGCCTAGCAACAACCGTGTGGAGTTGGAAGATGTCTGTATGCCTATGAGGAGGTAAACATGTAACAATGAAAGCAAGATCATAAGCAAGGGAAGTGACAGCTTTTCTATTTCTTAAAATCTTTAAGACTGTCTCTTTGGAATATCTGTTTTATCCTGACACAGGTTACTGGGGTCAAGATCACACTCTACTCATTTTTTGTTGTAGAGTGTGAAATGTCAGATCAGGTAACCTAAAAGTCTCTCTGGCCTTACCCTCTGAGTCCCTGACTTCCAGATTGTGGCTTCCCATAAAATCCTAAACTTTGTACAATCACCTTGGTATTTGGTGTGTAAAAGTTGCATATAAAATTACTAGCCACGATTAACAAGCTCTAAATCCTTCTCACCTTACCTTAAAAGCCAAGGCAAAAATCAGGAAGGGCTTCTTCTGCATCAGGCAATTCAGATCAAAGTGCAAAAACATTATTAAGCTTTAGTCGGTAAATGTTTATTGATGTGAAACACTACTCAGTCAACTGTTCTGGGGGATTGCTTTAAAGCTTTTTGTTTCCTCCAAATAAGCAAAAGCAATCTCTCCTGCAAGTAGTTATCACCCATTTAAGTGTTGTCATCCCTCTGTCCCCCAGCCAGTTCCTCTTGAGTATTCAGGTTCCACTACCTTCTTTTTATGGCTGTGTTTTCTCTGAACTTTACTATTTTTACCCTTCATTTCTCACTGGGACACTGCACTGGAAGCAACGAAACCAAAACAAATTGTAATAATTTGCAACATATGCTTTTTATCTCTGATAGTCTGTATCATATTTAAATGCTACAATTTCTAGAACGCTTTTTGTCTGCTATCATCAAAATGCAATTTACTTGTGATTGTTGAAAATTATGCTTAACCACATCTTGCATCTCCGGTAGGCTACTTCTATCTGTGCATCAATTTCCGTCTTGAAGGAAGTTTTGCCCTAATCTGCTGTTCATAAGCGCTATAAATACATGAGCTGGGATAAGAAAAGTATAGTGATTTTTTAGCTTTTTCTTCCATTGTCAAATCCTCTGATTCACTAGGTAGCGTACGTGCATCGAAGTGGCTTAAGCACAGTATCCTAAGGGTATTTTATTAAGCACTAATTAACTCTTAAGAAGCTACGGTATTGAAACCAGCTGTTGTAGCAAAATTAGATGACAAATCCCCCCTTCCCCCCTCCCCCCCCTTTTTTTTTTTTTAATTCTTTTAAGAAAAGCCCTTTAGTTTCTGCTTTTTGTGTAGGTGTAAAGCCATGGCGGTTGACCACCTTCTGGCGAGTAGCTGCACATCCCCATCCCCTCTGCAGCTGGACACGAATTTGCTGTGCCCGTTCAGGCTGCTTTCTTCCCCCCAGGCTCCAAACCGGCCTCTCCCACCGGCAGCGGCTCCGTACACCCGGCCACCCCCAGCCTTCCCCCCGGTCGTTCGGCCACGTTCCCCCTCAGGTACCGCAGGAGCGAAGCTCGGAGCCTCCGTGGCCGCCCCTGTGTCCCCGCTCCTCCTCGACCGCTCTCAGACGGGGGACACCGCTTCCCTGCGGTCTCTTGACTCCCGTGCCGTGGTAAGCACTGGCAGGGGTCCGCGGCGGCGGGCGCCCGGCGCGGCTCCTTACCGGCAGGGGACCCGCCAGCGCTCGGAGCTGTTACTCACCGGGCAGGCAGCCGGGACCCGCGGGCGCCCGGAGCCGCTCTCTAGCAGGCAGGCACCGGCGGCAGCCGTCACTCGCCGGGCAGGCAGCGGGCACCCGAGCAGGGAGCGCAGCCAGCCGTTACTCGCCGGGCAGGCGGCACTGTAGCTGTTCCTCGCCACAGGCGGCGGCAGCCCCTTGCGACGCGGCGCAGCCCCAAGCGCGCAGGCGGCGGCTCGCGGGGAGGGGCGCGGGTGCGGGCCCTACCTGGGAGCGGCGTGCGGGGGGCGACCGGGCTCGGCGGCGGCTGGCTCGGAGCGGCCGGACATAGCGAGCACGGCGGCGGCGGGACCCTCCGCTAGGGCGGTGTCGGGCCAGCAAGAGCGCTGTCCCTGCGCTCTGCGGTGCGGCGCCTCCCGGCCCTGCCCTCTGCCTCCCTCCTCCCCTACCCTCTCCGGCCACCTCCCCTGTCCCTCCCTCACGGTAGGGCCCCCCGGGGGCTGCGAGCCGGGGGCTGCGCTCCCCGGGGCATCGGTCAGCTTGGACCCCCGCCCGCGGTGGTATGGGCCGCGGCGGGTCCGAAACGGCACCTCGGGCACGGCTTGCCCAGGCGAGAGCTGTCACCCGCGGCAGCGCCGTCCCTGGGACCCTTCGCACCTGCGACCCGCCGCCGGGCTGCTGATGCCCAGCCGGAGAGTCGGCGGGAGTGATGCTGGAGGCGGCTGGTCGGGGTTACTTCGGTTTCGCTGGAGTGATGTAGAGGGCTGCACGGAGTTCAGGACGCCTGAAGAAGTTGCTGGGGTTGTGCTGTGTTTGTGGTGTGGGAACTGGGACGTGACAGCGAGGTGCTGGGTGACTCCAGCGAGAAACAGGCGATCGTTGCTGACTCCTCGTTATGAATGTCATGATGTTCTTGGAGCCCCAGCCCCGTAAACCACGTGATTTAAATGTGACGGGGTTTTCTTTCTGTCTGTCTTAGATGCAAGACTTGAGGATTTAGAAAAGGAGCCTACTTAGTTAACTGCAACTTATGTCCGTTTTGAGCTCTTTTAGACTTTTTTGTCAGTTGCAGCAGTTTGTTGGTCCCCCACCCCCCCCAAGAAAATGCTGAATGCATTGTGGCTTGGTTTTGTTGTGTTTGCGCACCCACATCTGAGAATCTGTGCAGTGCAAATTATTAGAATCTGTATGTAGTCTTGCAGAGGTGAAATTAAAAGCATCTGAGTCACAAGTGATGCACGGTGCAAACATAAGTTGTTTGTGAATTCCGAGATGGAGTGTATGCAGAGCCTCCTGGGTTCAGCAGGAGTCCTTTGGCTTAGGTGTGAATTTGCAGGACTGGAGACAACTGTCATAACCTTGAAGTTGCTGGCAAGGTCTGCTTTTGCTGAGATTTGTTTTCAATACATTTATGATCCAGGTCAGAGCCCAAGGTCTGCTTTATCAAGTAATGAGTATTTTGCTTCTGTTAGTTAGTTAGCAATCACCATGCTAGACAGAGGAATTGAGTAAACCCATGGCAAGAACTTAGACATTTCCACAAATACTGCTAGAAGCTTGACTTGGGTATGGTGAGCCTTCTTTAGTCATTGTAGTGTTCAGGGATTGCCTGGGTGAATTCAAAGACAAAGGGCAGGTGGCAAGGGCAACTAAAGCTGAACTTTAAGCCATCATTTAAAGCTGAACTGACAACCATCTTTTTAATTTGCAATACAGATTCAGTATTTCTCTTATTGAAATGTGTAATTCCTGTGTCTTTGGTACACTTTGCTACTCCGTTTAGCTGCCACAGTGCTATGAAATTGTGAAGTTCGCTGAGTTTTGGAAGGGCATGTAGAAGGAATTATTTTATATATAAACTATTTTTTTTTCTCTTCCAATTTACAGTGCAGAAATTTCTTTAATCAACTTTGCAGCCAGAGGCATGGTATCATTCAATTAATGAATAAACATTTTTCATCGTTAAAAAGGCCACCTGAAGGGTTTGTTCTTGACTTGCATAACCAAGAGGTGACAGTTTCTTGTTAATTTTTAAATATTTCTTAAGACTTTACGCTATAGATATGGATTATCCCCACCGTCATAGCAGTCATCTGCCAACTTGTGAAATGACAAATGAGAGCAGGCAAGGCTGATTGCTATTGTCATGGTTAAGGGTAAATGGGAATCAAACCAAAAGGAAATAGTGGGTTTTAAATTGAAAGTGGAGAAGCTGAGAAAGAGAAATAACAGCCTCTGAGGGGTGCACTTGAATTATGCTGAAAGGCAGCCCATGTAACAGCATAGAAACTTGAGGGATCTTCCAAGGCTCTGAATGAGTGGAAAGTTCTGAAATCCAGAGCCAGGTAAACCATAGAATTTATCTTCTCAAATGCAAGCCCACGTTAGAGTTGAAAGTGGTTGTCTACATGAAACATTACACACTCTGTTTAATACTCGAATGTCAGCCTGTATGACATAACTCCCTCAGCACTGTGCTATAATTCTCATGCTCTTCTAATGCTCTTGCACCCCTCCATTCTTGGAAACAGGATGTAATATCCCTTCTTTCTCCTCAGTTGTCACCATGCATATTGCATATTTTGGCATCACTCAGACTCCCAGGTCTTTCATGTCCCTCAACCCTGTTGACTCATTAGCTTTTCTTTCACAGACACCACTGCCCTACTCATGCAGTGCTTAAAATTTTATATCAGCTTCCATTTGATCAGTTACTTTTATTTCATCTATCAGCTTTAAGTTGTTTTTACTGACTTTACATCTCTAGCTCTGTATTTCAAGTGTCCTATTTTCTCTTCCTTGTCATGGCATTCTGTTTCCGATAAATCCAACTCTGTTGACATCAAACTTCTATTTTTTCATGTTCTTCTCATTCAGTAGCTTGCCTGTTCCTCCTTTGCCATCATTATCTTATCCTGTTTCTGTCACTGTCAGTGTTCAAGCATTTCTTCTGCCCCAGATATTTACTGTTACCTCAGATTGAGTCCACATGTGACTCTACCTAGTTGTCTCTTAGCTTGCATTTAGGATGTTAATTAAAGCTGGCCAAGACCTGTTTACCTGGGCAGAGGGTAGAGTATGGCTGGTGCCTAAACCGCTTTAGTTTTTAAAGCAGTTTAACCTTATCCAAACTGGTTGTGGTTGTTTGTTTGTTTTTCTGAACAGAAAACACTAATAATTAAAGAGTACAACTGATCATGGGGCTGTGCTAGACTAGACACACATAGACAGCACAAACAGACACTACCAGTTGTGTAACATGGCTATTTCAGTCATTAATGTGCTCAGATTTCTTATCTGACTTTTTGATGCCTCCCCTTGGACACCTCCCAAGCATCGCACCCTCTCTTCATTCTGTATATCCCCTGTTTAGTTTTGTGGGTTTATGTACATAGTTACTTAAACCTTGTCACCATGAGGGGTAAGGTGGTTAATGTTAACTTTTCCTTGTGATATATTTTACTTACCGTCTTTGTGGATTTTGAAGAGGCTCAGACATTACTTGCCTACCAATGTTCTGTTTGACTATCTCACACCATTTTCCATCCTTAACTCTTGTGTTCCTCTCCTTTTCTCTAGTAGAGCACAATTCTTTCCACTCTCTTTCTGTTCCATTTTCTCCATTCTTTTACTCCTTTAAGTTTGTTTTTGTTTTTTTTTGTTTGTTTTTTTTTGTTTGTGTTTTTTTGCTTTGTTGGTTGTTTTTTTTTTTTTTTCCCCTTTTTACTCTCTTTACTTTTGGCTTCTCAACTATTCTGCTGTAAGTCCTTTCAAATTTATAATGTTCTCACATTCCTGTTTCTGGCTTTCATAACAGCTTCTTCAGTATTGTTGAAAAGTTTTGTTTCTGTTGTGAAAAACAAGGACACCTCTAGCTAGGGACAGTCCAGAGAGAGGAAATAACCATTTTCTATCAGTGATGTTAGTACTCCAGAAGTTTATAACAGGTTTTCTACTCCCTAATATCAGATTGTCTGCTCTTCTGAGTTGTCAGAGGGAAGAGCTCTGTGACAGAAAAAGAGGCAGAGAGTTTTTTTCCCTCATGAGAGGTGAGGATATCTGTCTCACCTTTACATTTGGTCTTTGTTCCCTGATGTGATATGGTTCTGAGCCATTATTTTTCCATCACAAGCGCTGCCACTCATCTGTCCCTTACTCCAGCAGGTAGCACTGAGATTACACACATACTGGTTCTTGCTTTGATTTTTACCACATCCTTACAGTTGATGTGAAGCCCTCTGATTCTTGTAGTTCGATTCCTTCTCTCTATTTTTTTTGCATTAATAACTCCACAAATCTGTCTTGTACAGACACAGGCTCTTCTATTGCTTCTTCTCACCACTTCAGAGCACATCTTTGAGCCAGCCATTAGGACTTGATTTCCACACAATCTACCAGAAATTTTTTGATTTCAGGTAGCTGGCTCTTCTCTTTCTGAGAGCCCATAATCTTCATTTCTGAGGGAAATAGCCAAGTGCTACTTTGTGCCGTTGTTCTTATTCCTTGACAGTGTTGGCATATAGCCTAAAAAAACCATACTTCTTCCTGGAACCTGACTTGACAGAAGAGAACTGATTGCTGTCACACATTGACTTACTTCAGAGCTGTCACTGGGAGTACATTTTTCTGTCAGTTTTTAGATATGAATTGGCAACAGGAAGAGCATCCTGTGCCACTTTAGTTAGCTGTCTGTCTTTTACATGTCAGCCTAGGACACTGTTCCCATACTGGGTAACAGCAAGTCACAGCCAGAGGATGCAGTATTCTGATATTTTAAGGATACAGACTATTTCAGTTGTTTGCCTTAAGATTTTTCTGGTTTAGACTTTCATAAAAATCTAAGGAGCAACTTAAAAATGATTTATCAGCCCTTCTGTTGGGAAGACAGGCAGAGTAAACTGCTGCAGAGTCGTTAATTTGAACTGACAGAAACTGAAACAATAGCACCAGAGTTGACTGTCACCTGAGAAAATACGTCAATCATTCCTGAAAAGTCAGAGGAAGCCAAACTTAAACAAAGACCGATTTGGTTCCAGTCATTCTTGGAGATATTCAAAGCCTCTCTGCACATGGTCCTGGAGAACCTTTGCAAACTGAGCAATTCTGTGCTTCTCTGGCTTCAAACTCTTCTTCGAGCAAAAAACGGTCCTTGAAAACTGTGCTTACGCATTATTTGGCTTGCCCCCAGAAATCTATCCAGTCTATACTGATTCTGTAACTGGATGGTATTTTCAGGGATAGATAAATGTTGTAGTGGGCTGGGGATAATGCTTTTCGCTTCCCTTTGCTTGTTCTATGAACTGCTTTTTACAAAACTCTCCTGATTAGAAATACAGAGGTGGAAAGCTTAGCATGCAGTGCGTGTGTATAAAACCAGGATCAGAAAAAGCTCTCAACATCTTAGCATTTTCTGGATGGAGGCATGTTTCCAGAATAAATAAGATATTGTCAAATCCCTAGTACAGCGCCACCTCTCTTATGTAATAAGAAAAGTTAATCCACTTGGGACAAGTAGATCCTAACAGAGACCTTTGGCACTGGTGTTAATCAAACTTTATTTTTTGTGCACTTCTATTTATCCTTCTTGTCCATGCTTGCTGTGCAGTTGGTGTATGCACACAGATTCCTGTCTTGATAAATGTGTAGTTATTCCCTTACAACTAAAGTAACTCCCTTTCCCGGTGAATGTAAAAGGAGTGCTTCGTAGGTTTTGTGTAGTTACTTAAAGTTTTTTAAAATAGAGATCATTTAACATGGTTTATATTTGTATACAAAAAGTTTATTTACCAAAATGCATATTGCAGTTTGGTGTGTTATTGTGCAGTTGATTACAATACATATTTTTTTACCTCATTTGCTATCAGGTTGTTGATGAAGTTGCATAATTCTCTTTATGTAGTTGTTAAATACATTGAGTTATGATACTAGACAAACACATATCTTTTACCCAAAATATCAGGTAGTTTTGCTTGTAGAGGTACACCGGTTAAACACTTCACATTGAAGATTAGGTAGGTAGCTTTATTCTGTTAGTATGTTGAGATGAAGAGCTTCTTGTCAAATACTTCTTTCTTTTTTTAACAGTTTTGGTGATCTAATTACAAAATCTTGTTCTGTTGGTCAAAGTCCTTTTCCTTCAGCTGGTGTTGAAGAGATGTCATAACATGTTGCAACAACTAAGTAGCTTTACTTATTTCAATTTATGTTAGAACAGATCTAGCTCAGACAGTTCTCCCTAGCAATGGCCAGAAGCTTGAGAAGAAAGTGAGTCTGACAAAGATATCTGTTGATGTAGTCACAAGAAAAGGATCAGTGTCATTTGTCACCTCCAGATTGTATGACGTGGCTCCCCGTTTAATAAAAGTATACCGTTACTGTAGAACATGGGTGGTAGACGTATTTATTTTTCATCTGTATATATATTTGTAATTACGAAGAGATATTTTTCTAATATAACCTCAAAATTTTTTAGTTACTATACAAGTTTAAATACTCAACCTTCTCTAACTCCCAAACCTACACTCTATTTCCAGCCTATCTGCATTCCCAGAAAAGATAGGGGGAAGAGAAGGGGATAGGAGATTGCATTTAAATTATGGAAGATAAATCAAGGATATTAAGTTGTTCCCAGATTTTTAAAATTCTGAATGGTTTGTTGTCACTCTTATGCCAGTAAACAATTGTAGCCAGAGCTCCTGAAATTGAGTGTTTCAACTGCTATCATTCCATAGAGAAAGAAGCTGGTGTTTGCAATAAACTCAAACTTGAGGTATTTAGTTCCTTTTAGGTCAAGACTAATGCACTCACTTTTATTCAGAATTGGGCTAGAAGCTGATAATAATAACCAGCTGCCAGGCAATGAGCCACCATCTGTAGCACTAACTGAAATCTTTTAGACATCTAAAGGTGATGATGCATACACAGCAGACAGAAGGAGACATGTTTACAAATACTCTTCAGGTTCATCTATGCTGTTCTGGGGTTTTGGATAAAGATGAAAAAATGCTCTTGGCTTCCCCCTGTTCTCTGAGCATCTAAAATTTATGTCATATGAGCTGTGAAAATATATTGTGCATTGTTTTGTGCTCACTCTTGTCCCTTCTTACAATTCCAGAGGTCATTCAGTGCTGGTACTTACTTAAAAGGCTGTGACTATATGGGTCAGCTTTGTTTTGAGAATACATACAGAATTTTAAAATTCTCTGAACAATTACCGAAAATCGGATCTGGAATTCTCAGTCTTTTTCTCAGAAAAAGTCTCAGAAAAAAATCTCAGAATTTTTCATTGCTAAACTGTTATGGAAGTTTTATACTCCAGCGTAGTGTTCCCCTCTGGCTTCATATTTTTTACTGTTCTCTTGGGTGAAATTTTTAAGTGCTGGGAGTAGTTACTTTTTAAATAAGAATTATATTTTGTATGCCCCTAGAAGAAGAGTTGAAGCCATGAGACATATTGAAAAGGTCTCACAGAAGCTATGAATAAGAACTATTCTTTTATTCCTCATGTGGACAGGCAAGCGAAAACAAGAAAAATTGGAAATGCTCAGAAGAAGAGGCTGACAAAAGAAATTCAAAGACCAATGCAGTAGATAATGGATAAAGTCTAATTAGATAGGGTTCTCTGTAGCTATATAGTGTTCTGTAAGATCTAGGATGTCTATTAGGTATCAAAATTGCCTAGGTGGTGAGTACATGCAATTAAAATGTGAAGGAAATGGTTTGCTTTTTTTGGTAGATTTTTCAGGTAAGCATATACTAACTGCTCCGTGTTAATGTTCTGGGTGGATTATATATTCATGAGATGCAATGTGAGAATTTTTTTATGCAATATATTTGAATAAGTGACAGGTTATACTGACAATAAAGTGCAAATGTATGAAAAGAGTAGGGCAGCTACTACCACTGCAAAACAAAACAAAAATTCTTCTTGACTATATACTGTCCTTCAATTTCATTTTGGACATCTCTGTCTGAACTCTCAAGAGAATAACAAAAAGCTAGTAACCTTTGTACAATCCAGAAGGACTTAAATGTGCTAACTGTGACTTTCTTGGTTTTGATACTTTTGGAAGCTAAATTGCCATGTACAGTTGTTTAAATGGCTGTGGGAGGGGAGATTGTAAGTAGATGCCGAGAGTCATGTACAAAATCCTATGGAGTTAAAAGTTTGCTTCAGAATTGCTATAAAATCATTTTGCATCACCATAGTAGCTAACAGTATTTCCAGAATCATAAATACCAGATGTTAAACCAAAATGTGTATTTCCACTGTAACAGCTACAGCTGAGCCACAGGCATGAAAGCCTCTCTGCACAGCCGCTATCATGTAGCTCAGACCTACTGTTTTCTTAGACAAATTTAAATAGTACAGTCCCTGTAATCCCCTGTATTTTCTTAGGAAGCTTGTAAAATTGTTAGTTACAGGATAACTTTTTGAGACAGCCACAAGAACCGGGATTTCATCAGAGCCTAAACTTGCAAGAGCTTAAACACTTTTGAATAAAAATTTCTTTGTAGGACAATCTAGAAGTAAGACAGACGTATAACTTCAACAATAAGGTACCCTTTGGGAAGGTTTCAAGAAGGTAAAGGAAATTTCATTTATGGGTCTGAATAGAAAGAGTTTACCTAGACTTGGGGAGAAGGAGGGAGTGTTTAGAGCTTGATAAGGTCCTGAAATAATTTTCTGTTCTATGAGGAAAAATCAAAATTAAGATCTCATAACTGCATGTGAAGGCAGGCATTTAATTTCACAAACCTCTGCTTTTGAATGTATGCCTTTTGATTCTGCCAGTGAATTTGCACTTCAGTGTTTCATTTTATGCAGGAAACTAACAAAAATTAAGCAAGGCACGTGTGCCTCTGTGCATCTGACTTCTAATTGCTAATCACACCATTAGCTGGAGCCAGAAAGATGCTTCATTTAAAAATATAATTGAAGACTCATCCTAGGAATGGCGTATTTGAGAAATGAGTGATTCATATGGATGCTCAATGCAACTTTGCTTTAATTGGATGAGCTGCTTATGACTGGAAGAGGAATGGGTGAAACAAACTGTCTTTTCATGTAAAATTTTGAAACACCTTATTCCTCCTCTCATTTTTCATCAAAGAGAAAGAGAGTGATATGTAGGAAAACGGTAAATCAAGATTTTTGCCTGTAGAAACTTTTGGACTGTATTAAATTCAGAGTGCTTTCAGACTGTTAATTGTACTTGTTTAACAGAAATCTCGATCGCATCTTATGTAGTGAATTTATGGAGGATAAAGGAATAAGATACACAACGATATTACAATATGAACTGGATGACTTTTGTAACTTCTTTCTGGTACCATTTTCTATATGAAAAGTGAGAAAACTCATAGCAGATTTTGTTTGTTTGATTAAAAAAACCCCTGTAGATTGCAAACGCAACTGTATCAGCGTAGTAAGAGAAGGAGTTGCACTTTAGTGACCTCTCTTATGAGATTATCCTCTAATGCTGCTATAAATGATGTCTGGGTCTGACATTGACTTAATATACAGCAAACTAACATCAAAGGAGGATCAGGCCCTTACCGTTTAGATGTTACATTCAAAATTGGTCTAGATAAGGAGCGCCATTAAATTTTCACTATGGTAAAAGGATCTGCGTTACTATTAAGTTATGCAAATATGGCGCTGATACTATTTTAAAATACAAGAGTATGATATTCTTATGTGAAAATAATGAGATTGGAGTAAATGTGGCATTTTTTGCTGTAAACTATAGTTCACCTTTTTGTGCTGTAAAATGTCATCAGCAATGTATATGATTTGATACAAAAAAACTACTCTGCAAAGCTCTAAGCATTTACAGGTTGTTTTGGCTTTGGGATATGCTTGCATATATTTGTGCAGCACTCAACTATTTACATCTGGAAAATTGAATTGAAATGGAAAGAAAAATTAGTTGTTTGGCCTCAGACTCATGACTGCAGGCTCAGAGGGACAACATGTAAATAGCGACATTCCTCTTATTCAAAATGCATAATTAGCTTTGAAGTATGGAACAGAGTCAAGGGTGTACTTTCCCATGTGAGTTTTGTTCCCATTCTGGTATTTTTCTATCTCACTGATTCTCAAAATCTTTCCATACAATGGCATAGCTTCAGCAAAGAAGATGTTTTCTGCCATCTTGGGTTGTCTGGGATGACTAGAGCATCCTCCTGACAGTTTGCTTATATAGCTGTGAACTTTCTGAAGGATATCAGACCCAGGTTGTTAATTTTTGGATTACTGTTCTAATTGGCAGGCTATAATATATTCAAGGATCACACTAGTTTTACAGGCTTCATCCACTAAGTATATAGCTGAGGGAACAGCTTCTTCTGAGTCTTTTGTCAGAGAAGTGTGAAAATGCACAAATAGATCAGGACAGGAGGTGAATATGAAGCTAGTCTAATGGGTGATTGTTTCCCTCAGAGGGTTGTTAGGGCTTTTGATCTTGCTTCTAGATGTGTGTGCATTGATTTTTGCCTTGGAATCTCCTCAGGCTGTTGATTTTTGTCTGTGTAGATTCACAATTTGTCTAACATTTCTGTATGTTGGGCAGTCCAACAAGAACTGCTGTACTGAGCTTCCCCTGGGCTGCTGCCTGCTGAAAACCCCAGTGCACGTGCTGAGAAACCGCATGGTGTGTGGAAATGTTTAACTTATAGAAAAAGTACTACTACATGTGAAGTATGTATTTAATGTGTGACAGTGTTGGGTGTACAGTGTAAGCACAGACTAGGTGCATGGCATATGCACAGTATGTCTGGTTCTCACTGGAAGGGTTGCATTTCTACCGCCTGCACCCAGAAATTTCAGCTTGAAGCATGACAAGCCTCGTCTAGCCTTCAGTTTCCAGAGAATATGAAGAAAGAATGTATTGACGCAGGCCCTCCTACTTCAGGAATGACAATTGTAGGGTTTATGGCTAATATCTAGCCTTATTTTTGTTTTTTGAAGTCGTAATGTTAAAAATAGCAGAATTCATCCTTTTGGCTTATGGGTAAAGTCTTTCTAATAGTTGAAGATATTGTTACTGATCTTTCACTGACTCCTACTAGCTGCTTATTGGTTGCCCATGCAAAGTAATTATTGCATCTTGAAAGCTTTTTTAAAACTCTTTTGACATATTGGATTAGATTCTGCTCGCAGCTGCACCAATGCATTTCTAGCATGCTATAACAAGGTAATAACATCTTTGGCCCTAACCTTGGAGAAATTATTACAGAATTAGTAAAATGACTATTGCTGAGAGGTGAGAAAATAAACTTTGTGTGAAAGTTTGATTTGCAAAAGCTAGTGCTTTTTGGTTGTTTTCCAGAATGAATTTTCATCTATGGTATAGACATAATAATTTTTTTGAAAATAAACATCCTGTTTAATGTCAAAGACTTCCAACAGAAAATGAATTTCTGAGGTTGATCTCCTCTTCATATGAGATTAATTTAAATTAATCTACATATATGTTCAAGAATCCACTTTCTTTTCTAGTTTTTCAAGAATACTGTACTGCTAATGACATTGTTACCTCTCTGATGTAAGGAGATTCTGGTTGGTGTATTTAGTTGCTGTAGAAGTGGCTCTATCAGTTTTGGAGAAGCTGGTTTGTCACTAGTTTACTGTAGTATGAACAAACAAGATTGAAGAAAGCTATTGTAAATGTTGGATGCTTTTTTATTGCACTTTGGAGATTTTTGCAGTACCGTTTAAACTGGTTATGTGATAAAGATGCTATTCAAATTGATGAAACAGATCTCTGAAAGGCAAAGCTCTTAGTGGTCCTCAAGAAATTCTAGCTACTCATAATCAAGGTCTGTAATTTTTAATTTAACCTGTGTGTGGTGTTGTGTGGGTTTGGTTGGTTGGGGTTGTTTCTTTTTGTTTATTTCACCTAAGAAGTGTGCAAATAACATCACAGGCTTTAAAGAAGGCAGCGCTTCTAATTTGTCACTGTACAGCTACTGCTTTTATATACTTTATGCACTTCTGCTGCCTTCGAAACTTAGGTCTGTCAGTAGGTGGTAGTCTCTAGAGACTCATCACCAGAGTACCCATGTCATTAAACTTTAATCAGAACACCGTAGTTTAGTGACAGTAAAGATGTGTGTTAAAGTAAGAATAAGCTTTCAGTCTGAAAAAAAATAGCTCTGTTTAAAGACCTATAGGTAACATGAAGATTATTGTTAATAAGTTCATTCTTGCATGTTGATATTCTGATGGTGAAAGTACATAGCAATATGGCAAAAGGTCTGACAAAAATGGAAATGTTTTATTATACTGATAAAGATGACTTATAAGGATTAGTTAGTGTCTGTCACTAACCTTTCAGTTTTTCAAAGCTGAGCTGTATTTATTATCAAGTAGATAAGCAATGGATAGTTATTTTCTTTTATTCTGGAATAGGAAGAGTTGGTGTTTAGATTAGTGTTTTCATTTGGATTTTTAAGCAAAAAACCTCAAACCCAAAAACATTAATTAATAGGTATTTGGTTTTGAAAATATTGCATCTAAGGTCAAGTATTTTGCAGCAGAAATCAAGACCACAGATGATAATAGAATGAATTTATAAAAGTATCTGTCATGCACATCCGATTTTTAGCATTAAAATCAGGGAGAGCTTTTGTTATCCTTTAAGAATTAGTTCAAACTTAAAATGGTGCAGTATTGCTACTTACTGAAGTTTGTACCAAGTTACTGCAGAATTCATTTGAAAATTATGACAATTTAAATTTAAAAACCACTGCAAAACCCTAAGTTATTACAGCTTTAATTGCTCAGAAGAGTTACAAAACCACACAATTCTACCATACTCACATTTTGTGTGTTTATCGCGTGTAACTTTGGCTTTTATGATGTGCCTGGTGGCTTTTCCTACATTTCCTGTATGACATTTCCAATGGTCAAGATTTTCCAAAAGCAGACAGCATTACCCACCCTTCCCCGTCCCAGTGTGATTTTTAGGATTTCAGGTGTCAGTAACTGATAATTCAGTAATCTTAAAAATTGTCTCACCTTTCTCCATAGATTTTTCTTTGTCATTCTATCACATTTGATCTTCTGATCATCTAACAGCATGAAAAATACTGTGCCAGCTCCACTATTTGAAAAGTGAAGCTGCACTATAATTATAACCTTTGAAACTGGAATTGCCAGTTGGTTTTGAATCTGGAAAATGCCTTATTCTATACAAGCCATTTCATAGACACAGCAGACTAATTTTGGTCCTCTGAAGGATTAAAGTTTTTCTTCCTTGTAAATTCTCTCTTCTAATTCCATCTTCTGAGCAACAAAACTGCTCTCTGTGTCTGTATATGCACATACATGAGAAATGTAACTCTTCCCAAATCTTGAATTTATTATGTGCTGTGCTACCCTGGTACATTTTTTTTTTGCTCTAAAAAGAAAAATACCTACCTTTTTGCACTCTACAGAAAATTCTACCTTTTTGCACTCTACATTTGCCGTAAGAAAGAGTTTGGCGGCTTTTTTTAGAGGCGGAGACAGATGTTACCAATGTAATTAATTCAGTTCACACCTTTTTCCGCTGGGCATTCTTGAAATGTTCTCAGAAAGGGGAAGAGCTAGCGGACAAACTCCATTTGCACTAACTTCTTACTGCCCTTTAAACCAATCCATATAGCAACTATGTTCTGGGGTTGGGTGTGTGTACATAGACATGCTAACAGTGATTTTGGATTTCTTGTGTTTAGTGATCATGCCACCTGCTGGGGATATTTTGGCCGAAGTCTTTGTATAACTCTTGATATTAATTATCATGTATGATTTTTGTGGTTTAAGTTGTGATGGTGTTACCTGAAAATTTTGAACTAACAGCTCAATTTCCAGCTCTCAGAAGCATCTGTACAGTCTTTTCAAATGCATCTGTTTCTGGGAGTGGCTGATTAGGGATAGAGACTTTTCCTTTTCTCTAATTTTTAGTGCCATTCACAACTCCTGCTAGTGAGCTGCATATACAGTAGGGCAGAACTTCTATTTGACGTCACCTTTTTGGCTTGCCAAAATATTTATACTTCAGAAATGAGTAGACTGTTTCATTGTGCCTTTACAGGGATTCAAATTGGAGCATACAAACCTGCCTTTAGATTCCTAAAATTCATAGCCAATTTTAAACTTCAAATTTCCTGCTAAACACACCAGAGATTCCACCTGTGCAGCTCTCCGACATCTGCCATGTTAATAGCTCAGCATATTTTTTGATGCAATTCAGACAACCTGAATACACAACAAGCGGCTCAATCCTATAGCACAGCAGCAGTGTAGCCCAAGTGGGAGTAGGCTCAAATTTGGGCTTTAAGTTTCTGACTTGGTGCTTTTTTGTTCTTCATATTTTATTTTATTTTAATACTGTTTCAAACATCTATTTTTAAGCATCTTCTGTAAGATACTATAAAACATGTATAGATTTCATTAAGGGTAGTCCCTCATTACAATTATGTTATGTTTAAATTATTTCCTAAATGTAGGACTTGCATTTCACTTATTACACAAACAGTCAAAATGGAGTAAAAATACTGCCATACAAACCCCAGCTTTGTTAAACTGATTTAGTAGTTCAGTAGTTTAATTAAAGCTTGATAAAATTAAACCTACTTTGTTGCTTCTATTTTTCTACGGCTCTCAAATACAGGTTCATAAACATCGCAGAAAGACTAAGGTGATGGTAACTGTATCATGTCTTGCTTCCCTGAAAGGTTTACTTTCTCACTTCATGCCACACTGAAGATCTTTTTGGTTGAGCTTTGTATAGACATACTACAAAATATTTGGAGTAGACCTAAGGGGTATGCATTTATGCACTGCTCCATAGTACATGTTCAAAATTCTGTATCATCAGTCTCCCAAGCCAAAATCCATGCAACCGTTCCCCTATTCTTTTGGATAAAGCTGAACACTGGGTAATGTTACTAGGCCCTGTGGTTATCAGGATTATATTTCTGTTGTCGAATCTACTTTCACATCCAGTTTTGCACATTCCAGTGCCAATGACAGAACTCTTGAACTTCCCTAGCACAGCTTGTTTCTTGTAAGACTCAAATAAATACTTCTTGCTTGGATATGAGTCATAAGACTGCTTTATGAAATTATTGGGACAGCCATGTTATTTATACTTAATAGGCTGCATTTAAAGACATGGGGCTAGAGAGAAGGGTGGGCAAGGGGGTGCATACAGAAATGAGTCTTACTCCAGTACCTTCAAACACCATTAAAAAGTGCACGTTAATGTGTGGTGCCTAATCTGAAGGTCAAACATTAGTATATATGTATGGTTTTGGATAAAAGAGAAATATTTTAACATATACTTGTATATATGCTATCTGGTATCTTGTATAATTATCTTCAAATCCAACATTTATGCAATGATTTTATCATGTTCGTTGAAGTAAATACGCTCAGTTTGATTGTAGTTTATTGATGTTTCTCAGTGGAACATCAAAATGTTTTGTATGTTACCTGAACTCTTCTGTGTCAGATGTTATATATCAAAATGCTTGGAAGTCCTTGTGACGAGGGGCTCTCGCTACATATTTATGTGCACAAGTGATTGATCTTTGACTCTGATGTGATGTAAAATGAGGAGATATTGATCAGAGCACACTTGGGTTTTTTCATTAAAAAACAATCACGGGTGGGGGAAGTCGTCCTTTTATTAAAGGGGTAAGTCAATGGTTTTAATGAGTGTCTTTCAGGACTCATAATGTAGGTTTTAAATCCTATTCCCCATGGTGAAATATGAACATTATTTACAGTTTCTTCAGGAATAACCTCATTTTTTATTTTTGTTTTTCAACATGTTGTAAAGATGCTTTTAAAGACTCAAGTGATATGATCATAATTCTCAGTCCTGTCAGGTTAGATTGACTTTCCCAGCAACTAGTGTTTGGGAAGGATGTCTGCAAGCCTGGTTAGTAAGGTTATCCTGATGTCAGTAAAGGTATTCTGAAGGATTAGTATAGCTCTACATGTGGAATAATCCAGGAGCAAATGCAAACTTCTCAAAGAAGTGGAACCAGCGGAACCAGCAGTTTCATGGTTTGCATTTCTAATTCAGTTGGTTCTTAAAAATTCTTTCTGCTGTTTTAACCTAAAAAAATCAGTTCCTTTTCCTTTAAAATGTGGTCATAAGTTTAAACTGAGAATTTAATTCCTTTTATGAAATTACTCTGAAAAATGGCACTGTTCTGCCTTAAAGTAATTTAAAGCTTGTTAAAATGCTCACATTAAAAGTCTTTAAAGTCTTTATCAGTTGGCTTTTATTCATTCTTGTAGGTGGAATTAGAAAATAATTGTTTTGGCATATTTCTTTAAAATGATAATACACAGGAAAATGGCAATAGTAGAGCTTTTTCATTAAAATTCTTTGATTTAGTAACCTTGGTTTCATTTTCTAATAACTTAAATTCATGTAATACCACACAACTACACAGGTGCCTAGATCCTGCTTTCAGTGAACCAAAAAGCAGTGCTGATATACATGTCATGCATGCCAGTGGGATCTGAAGAGGGCTCAGCTCTGTGTGCAACACAGGAATTTTGGCTTATAAGTTTGTTTTGTGTGTTTGTGGTGTGTAGTGGCTGGGATTTTTTGGGGAAGGGAGTGAGGGGCTTTTTGTTTGGTTTTAATTGGGAGTTTTGTTCATTTTTTATTTAACATCTAAAAGCAAGCTCTGCTTTCGTTCTTAATTTCTGTTTAATTTAAAGGAAAACAAGAAAATAAACATAGGCCTGAACTAAGGTTTATATTGTTCAGACTTGATTGATTTGTGATTGGAATACAGTTATTGATGCCATGTGATTTAGAGGAAACTCCTCTCCTCCCTGGCTTGTATGAACAAGGGCAGATCTCATGAACTTCTTAAACTTGACCAAGATCTGTTTTGCATGAAGTATGGTTTTTTGAATGTTTTTCACATCTCAGTTCAGTTCTCAGCATCTCAGCATCCTTCTTAACCTAAGAATAATTATAATGAGGAAAAAATAAAATGAATTTGTCTTTGAGATATAAGCTATGTGAGTCATTAAATTTTAGAAAAAGAAATAGACTTGTTTTACAGTTTTAATGGTGCTTTGGGCATAGCTAAATTTTGTCTGTCACCAGAAGCGATCTCCAAATGTTCTCATTCTTATGGAGTTGTGAAGCTGTTTTTCTTGTCAGAAAACACTTGCTAAGAAGCAAATTCTAGAGAAAGAAATAAAAATATTGTGTGGGTTTATAACATGCTACAAGTACATGTAAATTACACCATTTATCAAAAGCTCGTTTATACTAGTGAGATTATGAAGCTACTTACACTGAAGATTGAACTCAAGAATTGTTGCATTTTTCCAAAATGATAATTTCTTTGGGTTTTTTTTTCTTTATTTCTGTGTCGATCTTAGAGCCAACTCTATGTATCACATACACATAGCCACTATGTACAGGGAAAAGTGTTTACTGTCTCACAAAGTTACATAAAAGCTTATTGCTATAACAGCCAAGATGTTACTTTTACCACAAATTAAATTTCAAAGAGTTTTTTTTCATTGTTCTGAGTGTTCATCTGTAAATACAGTTCAGTCAGACGTGAAGATCTTTCAGAATGATAAAACATTTTGGGCAAATTCTAAACATCCACTGAAATTCTTAGAATATGATGTTTTCCAGAGGAAAAGAGAACAGATGAGAAAAATAGAAGGGGAGTATAAGCAGACTGCAATGAAGTCAGAAAAAAAAGCTGAAGGATGTATATATACACATGAAGATTAAGGGTATAAAACGTACAGCAGAAAAAACATGTTTATATGCAGGCATGTATGTTACCAGTCTCCTGTATAGTCCTCCATATTTGATGCTTTGACCTCTAAAATCAGTGGAGTACAGAGGGGAACAGTTTGATATATAGCAATCTATATAGCTGTGCAGGGGATCAGAGGATAATTCAGGCAGGAAGGAACTTCAGAAGGCCATATAGTCACATCAAATTAAAAAGTATCCAAACTGCTGCTGTTTTACAAATTTGTACTGTGATTTAAATGTTGCTATGCCATGACGTTCTACAAAACGAGTCTGGGGAAAACCAGGAAAGATAATCCACTTTTCTGAAAGGAATGTCAACTATATTTACGCAGCTGTCAGAAGCAGTTTGTCTAATGTAGTCTTAAAAATTCCCACTGCTAGACATTTCCACTACTACTGCAGGTAATCTCTTCTTGTGTTTTAGAGCATTGGATAGGTAATGCCCTTCAGTATTACAACAGGTGCCTTTGTACCACAATTTAGAAATACAGAGTACTCACTGTATTAAGCCAGAAGGAGCCAAGTAGGCATAACTTAATTTATCAAGCTATGAAGTTCAAGACACTCTCTTTTGTGTTCCCAAACAGGTAAATTCTGCTACACTTATGCTCTGCTCCGAACTGTCTATTGTTGTAGTAGTTGCAAGAGTATTTACCTTTGAATGTTTCAGCTGGAAACATTTAAATTTATCTGATTGAGGGAGATTGGACAAAAAAAAAAAAAAAAAAGAAGTCTGCTCTGAGAACAATCAAGTGTATGCTTGGATAATTATTAACCTACGTTAATTCAAGAACTTTTAGAAGTGGAAATGTGTAAAGTATGTGCCTGGGTTGTGATATGAGTGCTGTTATGCTTGTGAAAGTTAGGTAACCATTAGATCAAATAGCTTGTACAGGTATTAAAACAGCTAATCCATCAAATTTATATTTGGTCAGAAGGACAGAAGGCAAAGATTGCTGATAGTAAAACTGGGATAGTATCTGCATGGAAGCTTGGATTTTGGGATACAAGAGCAGAATGCAGTTCATTAACCTTTGTAAAAATGAGCCCCTCCTGGTTTTCCAGAGCTGCAGAGTACTTTGGCTAACACCACCATTTTGCTGAAGTAATGTTGCTCTATTATGCTGCAAAATGCCATCTGATTTCCACAGAGTGTCAGTGTAATGATGTCAGTAATGGTGCAAAAGCCCCCATGTGAAAGTGTCAATTTCAGTCCTTGCTGCTGCTGGGGGTTATCACGACTTGCTACTTTCATGATGTTGTAGGCAAAAATATGTACTAATAGATTATCTGTTATTGCTTTCATAGCCCAACACTCTCTGCTGCTAATATAAGGTAGAATTATACGTGTCAAAGAGAAATGAAAACTCAAATCAAATTGCCCACTGTGTGACTCAATTGCATTTTCCGTTTATTAATGTGATGCTGTGATAAAATGCCATCATTCCTGGGCAGTTTAAATGCAATCACTAGCAATTTATCAGATGGCTTTCTCTTTAGGCTTTGTCTTTATTTCCAATCTGCCAAAGAAGGGGTATTTATCTGCCTAAATTTAGCCATTTTGCTTGCATTTCTGTGTTTGCCAGCTTGTTTCTTAGTCTGCCTTGGAGGAATGGAAATACCTTCAGAGGATTTCTGAGTAGGTGTTGAACTCTGAATCACTGTCTGGGAGAGCCAGAGCCTACTGAAGCTGCTTTTTTTTTTTTTTTCTTTTTTTTTCTACTTTTTTAAATTTTTTTATTTCTTTTTTGGGTGGGGGGGAAGTTGACACTTTTATGTAACAGCTGAAAGTCAGGCAGAGTAATTTTTCCCTCTTGATTAATGCGACCACTCTGGATGTAAGCTGACACACTTCATGCCATGCTTCTCCTTTCCTCCTTATTGCTCTTGGGACTCCAGAATGTATATATAAGGACCAAAGTTGGGACAGACTGGTGTTTATGAAGAATAAAAAATAGAAGATTATGCAATCCAGGACTCCATTAGATGTCCCCTTTCATTGTCCTTCTGCAGTGCAGTTTGAATTTGCTACAACACATTTGCTCTTTATAGGAGTAATGATCATGTTCATATGACCTCATGCAAATCAATGCTGAACATGGATACACTTTGTGTTTTTGCTGTGTTTAAAATGTACTGCAGTGAAATTATGTGTCCATCTCTCAGTGATGGACATGAGAGAGATGCACAGTGACTTCACAGTTCAGTTACACTCACATATCTTGCTTTATCCTGTGATTAGATTGAACAGGCATCTCCCAAAGGACTTCATTCAGTTATTTTCCTGCAGAAGGTCTATGTGAAAAATACCTAATACTTGACAGATGTGTAGCTACTGTCCTAATTGTGAGGTAATTGCCACACAAAGCATACAGCAGCTAATTGTGTTCACATGGCCAGTTTTAGCATAAGATGGCTACAAGCATCTTAATTGCTCTGTCAATCAGATGTTCATTGGTGATGTAGCAGAGGCCCTGACTGGTCATGTTTTGGTGCTAATTAGCTGTGTGAAAGCCAACTTCATTCAAGTCAGAACAACCACTGTTTGGGATGCATGTGCTGGGATCCCAGTGATCTATTAATTACAGGTTTCTCTCCAAATTTTACTCCACTGGCTTCCCAGGCTACTGCCTATGAATTTGACCGGTCATTTATTAGACCACAGCAGCTATACAAGCTGCAGAAATGCAAGCATAAACTTGTAAAAGAATCATGACCCTGTAACTTTGAAAATGAGTGCTAAAGGTTAATGAAAAAGGTCTGTTTTCTAGAAGCTGCAGGTGATATGCAGCAGTACTAGACAAGTCCTTAGCAGCATTTCCTGGGTGCTTAAAGCTGGCTGTGATGTGGCTCAGAGAAAGCAGCAGCTACTGCTACTAGTATAAATAGAGATGTCAGAAAGAAAATTTGAGAATGCAGAAGATCTGTTGGATTATTAATTGTGTGACAGCAAGAAGGTTTCATATCCAGGGTCATTATCCTTTTATTTAGGCCAATATCAAATGCAAAGGAAAGGCTGAATGAGGCAAAAGATAGCAAATCCTGGTCAAGAACAAAGCGTGTGGGTATGGGGGCAGTGGTGCTTTTTGGTTTCTCATTTTTTTGGGGATTGATGGGATGATGTATCAAGTAAGTATATATAGTGCTGAGAGTCATTTATATAATTGAATTGACTCACTGTTTTTGATGCATTGAGTTTTCATTCTAAATGCATGAAGATGGAGAAGATCAATGCATGTGATATAGCACCCAAAAACCAGTTACAGTGAGTGAGGTGTAATGAAGAGTGTCTCTGTAGAGTTCACAGGTCTTGGGAGAAATGAGAAGCTGTGCCAAAACATGATTCTAAAACCAATTTTATATGATATTTCATCCTAGTTACTTGTGTTGGCACAGACCACTTTAAAGATATTTTTGAGAGCAGAAGGAATAGTGGGTTTATATTGCAGGCTAAATCTGGTTATAGCAGAGGTTAACAATCTGCTGCTTCAACATCACAAATGTCAGCCATGTTAGTCAGACACCTGGGGTGCACGTGCATTTCCAATGGGTTAGTGATGTCAAGGTCTAAAAAGAATTTCAGTGTAGAAGCATCATTTAATTGTTCAGTCTTGATATGCCCATATGATCTGTTGTTCCAGATATTAGGAAGCCATTGAATACTTAGCTATCCCATAAAAGATGTTTACATCTAAGTAAGAGTACTATTGGAATACCTAGTCATACTTTTGAACTAACATTCTTCATATGTTGTCACTTTATATTGAAAAGTTGTATTGAGTATGAACACAAACGTAATATTTTTTTACTGAAAACACTGCAGAGATGCAGACTCCTACATATGTGGAGGTTTGTACACATTCACAGTGGCAGATGAAGACATGACTACTTAAATGGTCATGTTGTTAAGTCAGACAGCATGCAGATAAATATAGACCACAAAAAATAATTCAGTAAAACATTTGAATTCATATTACAAAAGCTATCTAGGGGGACAGAAAGGTTAAAAACTTATCAGTCAAATATAGTCAAAGCAAAAGATATAATATTAAAGTTACTTTGTGCTTTTAGTATTCCACCTGCAGCATCCTTGTTTCAGTCTGTGCTCCCTTCCACCCTCTTATCCTGGCTCTTGTTCCACCTGCCTGTTTGCTTTCCTCACTGTGTTGCCTGGCTGAGAGGAGCAGAAGCACTGAAACCCAGAAGCAAGAGAGCATTTCTGCTTGCATTTCTGTGCCTATTGCCTCAACAGCCTAGGCTGGAGCTGCTTAGTGCTGGGAGACTAAGCATTTGAACTGCATGGAAACAGCTAAGTAGTATTTTTCATAGAAGTGGTGAAAAACAAGTTCCTGATGACAAGGAACACTCATGAATAGCAAACTGCTTGAGAAAGTAGTTGTGTAGTGAATTCTGTTAAAGGGGAAACGAGAAGTTTCCACTAATGCTAATTTTTACAAATGACAGGAATACTTCTGATGCAATGTCTCAAAAAAAAAAAATACCAAAACCTAGTCCAAATTGCTAGTGTGGGACCGATAATGTGGGAAATCTTCAGCTCCATTTCTTGCAATATGACAAAGGTTTAAAATTGCCTTATACTTCCATTATAACATTATGCCTTATAATGCTAGACACTGTAATGCTACCTGCAGGCAGCATTGCTTGCTCTCATGATTTTCATTTATGTCCCTCTGCTGCAATTTATCTCATGGGCTTTCCCAAAGTTTTTCACCAGCATGAATAGCCCTTCTTTCACCTATTCTCAGGCGGCCCTGTTTTTTCCTATTGAAATTATTTCTACTGATGGGAATATCTATGACTTTGCCATTTGTGTGAGCATTGCTTGAGAACATTGTGTAGTACAGTACTACAAATAAGACCTTAGAATAAATTAAATAGATGCTTAACAGGAATTATTTGTTTACTGCTATTAAGTGATTTGCTTATAATCAAGAATTTTGGCATTGGAAAATGAATATTGTTATGTTCCATTTTTTGTGGGGGTTTAAGTACTCAGATTTCTCTGTACATATGACTGTATGTGAAACTATTTGTTGAAAGAAAGCAAGGTTTGTTTGCTAACACTCTCATGACCAGCAAGATAAAAATAACCAGTATGTGACTGTGTGTAGATTCTTGTTTATTTTTAGTGGCAAGCTGTTGTTTTTGGGCAGTTAAGCTACTCTATGAACCTTTCTTTGAGTAACTGGTGGAGTTTGCTGGGTTTGTAATATGCAGAGCAGTGCAAAATAACAAAACTCTTAAAGTGGAATGGGTCTCTCCAGTTCTTGGGATGTGGTCATCCACAGTAACAAGTGAATCGAACTGTATTCATACTAGTTCTGTTGGAAAGGATCTGCAATTAAAAAAGTACAAATTTCAGTATTAGCTACTTAAAGGATTAAGAAAACCCCATACAGTTATATAAGATTGTGTAAACAACCAGGAGAAAAAAAAATAAAGTATTATATTCACCTCTAGATTTTTTCTTTTTCTTTGAAGTTTACCTTTTCAGTCATGATTATTAGTGTTTTTTTTGTTTTTAATGAAAGCTGGGGCTCTCAATGCCTCATGTCAGAAGCTGCACCTTTTGGAAGCAAACCAAATAGCAGAAAACTGCAGAATAGAGAATAAGCAACTCAGTCTTGACATTGCACAGAAGTGTTTATTAAACAACTCATGTTTTCAGCCTTGCTCTACACTCCTAAATTAGTGATAGTGTTTAAGACCTCAAGTTTTTAGCAGTTCAGCTGTATGTATGTTTGTCTTTCATAGAAATAGAACAAGCTTGCTCGTGTTAAATGCCTGAAGCATGGATTTACGATTACAAGATCAGATGTGAAGGAAACAAAGATATTTTAGCAAAGGTCCCTTTTTCCCATGTTTTCTCCAGCTTAGGCTTTCCTCTGTAAGTGCAGAATTCTATCAAATGACACTTCAAATTCAAAGCTTTATCTTTAGATAACTGCCTCCCTCCTCAGAATACCCAGACACACAGTATTTATTTTACTATCTAGATTGGTTTTAAAAAGATCCAGATCCTGTCAGGCTGAGCTTTAATCTCCTCTAGCTTTATGGAACATTCCAGGGGAAACATTGAAATGGATAGATTTCATGTCTCAGCTGCTTGCACTATTACCTGGTTTTGGTGCTTGGTCATAAATCAGCTTGGTGCTTTTAGATATTTAGATATTTCTTCTGTGACCCTTTTCTGAATTCTTGACCCGACTGCAGTTTTCACAGTCTTTTTGGGTGTGTAAACTTACAGGATCAGAATCAGCATCTGCTACAGCCAACAGTAAGTTCCTTATAAGTAGCCAGGCTGAAAATAGCTGCATCTCTCTTCAAAACAGAAGAGTGAATAGTAGGATTTTATTTTTTTTTATATTTTTTAAGCTAAGATAACAAAGGCCTGAGAGCTAAGGGAGTGTCAGGCATAGAAAGCTGGCCTACCAGTGATGCAGAAAATAGAGTAGGATGGAAGCTGAAGGTAGGTTTTGTTTGCTGAGAACTCTCCAAACTGCCTGACTCTGACAGTGCTAGCATGAATGCTGTAATTTATTTTTAGTGCTACTGTGGCACCTGAATTAACAAACACTTTAAAATAGCTCCAGTAGTGTTCAGCTCTTAACTGTCATTTTAGTGTGGCACTTTTCAGAATGATCAAAAGCATGGGGCCAAGCGCATCATCTGTGCAAAGCTCCCACTGGGATCCACGATATCTAGAGAGTCAGAGTCTCTAGCACTGTTCATCTCAACTCTAGTGCTAAAATCCCCTTACTACTTCTCTGGTTATATCTTAGAGTTGGGAAGTGGCAGTATTGCAAGGATCAAGGTCTACTTATAGCAAACAATAACATTTCATCCCCTACCCCCATCATTAAGGTGTGTGAAACATGCTTATTGTGTTCACCTTGCAGCAGTCTGACAGCTACCCTACTATGAAGCGTATTCCTGACATAGATAAACCACAAAAGGTGGTTTAGAGAAGGATTAAATTAAAATTCTTTTCAGAGCCTCCTGATGGCTGGAGCTCTATAGTGCTAAAGATGGACTAATTACTATAAGAGCATTTGGATCCAGTAGAAGAAACCCACGGTTTGCGATCAGTGATAGATTTTGATCTGTGTTATTTTATATATGTTCTAAAACCTGTCCATGGGACGGACTTCAACATCCCAGCAGGCTTCCCTTTCACTTTGGAGCTGTGTCCACCCCTGCATATAAAAAAGTGCATATGAGATCCCTTTGGATATTTGTTGTGTGCAAGACTATGCTTTTCTTTGAAGGTGAAAAGTAACCTGTGATTGTCCAGGATGGAAAGACCAGTTCCATCAGAATAAATAAAATTAATTCATTATAATAATACAGAAAACATATGGGAAATTTACTGAATACTTTGAGGCCAGTGCTCGCCTGATATACAAAATACATTAGGCAAAAATATATTTCTTATGAAAGAGTTTCCATTCTGTGTCTGTGGTAGCAGAAAACAGGTTATGCAGAGACTGTATTGGGCAAATGAAAGCTAAAGATGTCAGCAAGTGGCTGTGGCCCTCGGGTTTCTCAGCACTGCCATTCCCGCAGCACTGGCCCCTGCCTGCCCGGCTCTGGTGCTGTGGTGAGCAATTACAAGAGGGAAAGTGTGTTTCTTTTGTAAATAATCAAGGGCAAAAATATGTAACATTATCAGAAAAGGCTTTAAATCATTGTGAGATTTTAATACAACTAAAGGAACATGAAAATGTAACGGTAGGAAGGGCATTAAGATGCCTTTCATTAGAGATATTAATTCTTTGCTCTTATCCTTTTTTATATAAAACTTGCAAATAGTGGGGAGTTATGTACTGGTATGGAAGCAGCTATGATGAGCTTCTCAGCAGTGTGTTTCAAGGCCAGATTGGACCAAGCATTGAGCAACCTGGTCTGATGGAAGGTGTCCCTGCCCATGGCAGGGGGGTTGGAACTAGACAATACTTGACATCCCTTCCAGCCCTAACCATTCTATGTCCTGTGAATATGAATGCAGAGTCAACAGACGGGATAACATCACAGCACACAGCTAAAGGACTTTATCTGTAAAATATGGCCCAGAGTAAAGAACACCTGCTGACGACTGCAGTTTGTATAAAACTCCTCTCTGTTAATTTCAAGGGCCAGGAAGACAGATTATCAATATCACTATGAGGTAAAAGCTCTTCTTTTCTCCTTCAGAATACCCTAGAGATCTATATATAAACCCCGGCAGGTGGCAATAATAAGCTGGTGACTTAAAGTTAACTCTGACAAATCTGAGCACAATCCAAAAATGTTGTGTATTCCATTCCCTTAAAGCTTAAGGGAGATTTTTAACTCTCTTATTGCCTCCCCTTCCCATCATTGAATATATTTACTTATAAGTCTTATATTTAGAATAATATAGAAGAATATATGAAGAATAAGTCTTATATTTAGAAGTAGACATTATCTGGTGCAGGTGATGCTCTAAAACATCTAATAAGCATCCGTCACCAGCCTTGTGATGCTCGTGGAAAGTGATGATATAGAATGTTGAATTTTGGTGGTTTTTTGCTTTGTTTGTTTTGTGGTTTGTTTCTTTTTCTTGTGTGTGTGGTTTTTGTTTGTTTGTTTAACTTATAAAATATTATCTTCCATTAAGATCCTGCTCTTAAACATTTTGGAATCTTACCAGAGGAAATAATCTTAAAGACAAAATAGATCTGTTGGGTTTTTCTGTTTGGGTTTTTTTTTTTAATGGCAGTTTTGGCACAAAGTCACATGATTTTACAGCCTCAGAAGAGCTCAGTAGTCAGCCAATAATTATTTCTTTTTTTTAATGCCGTTTTGTTGTTGTTGCTGTGGTAGTTGAACCTGCCGTGCTCCATACAGAGTGATGCTACACTTATTCACAGCATGGCCTCAAGCTAGCATCTGCATCAATGTCAGATAGGGGTTTCAAACCTGACCTATTGTTCAGTGCTTGGTTTGGAACTATTTTATGAAAAATAGCTTACCTACTCCTTCTGCATTCACCTATGAGACCCCTCAGTCCCTTACTCCTCGTTATGCAGGAAATAAGTCTTTAATAGAGACATTTATGACTTTTCATTACTGTAAATGATTGACCTGTCCCTGTGTTCAGAGTACATCTCAGATGAAATGTTCCCAGTCAGCTGCTCTAAAAATACCTACCCTTTAAATTCTGCATATATAAAAGCACAATTTCTTAATTTTGGTTGCTGCCCATACTTCTAATGAAACAAGCCATTTATATTCTACAATTACCTAAGTGTTCTTCCAGTTTGATGCATATTTTGGTGCAGCATCTCAGTGTTGGCACATTTTTGTATTCAGTCTGATCACACAGTTGTTAGGTATCCTGGATGATCTTTAACAAGCAAGTGAAGTGGAGGTCAGATACAGTGAAGATTAGTTGTGTTCTTTAACAAGAAACTCTTTTATCAGAGCCCCTAGTGATGAATCAAAATGGAGGAATATGTCGCTAATAAAAGGTTTGCCCAGCAAAAATCCTACAACTTTTTTTCATCAGAGGTTTGACAGCTATGGATTGGGGAAACAGTGACAGTGATAGCGATGCGTGATCTCTAACATAATGGAAAAAAGAACCTCAATATGAAGCTCTCTAGCTTTATGCAATGCATGATGGTAAGAATAAGACACATCTTGTTGCTTTATCATATGAAAATTGGATTTTAACATGCACTATAGAAATGGGTTTAGCTGCACCAAAAAGAAATGTCAAAATAATGATTCCAACTTTTCATGCTTTATTTATCTAAAAATGTTCTCATTTATTCAAGGGGAAGTACTATTAAAGAGCAGAAAAAGAGGACTGGGGAAAAAAAAAATCTCTTGGCAACAGGCTGAAGCCATGGTTTTGGGCCATCCTGGAAGGATGGAAAAGAATCTGGGTGTAGAATTCTTCACGGCAGTTAGGCATCCCCTATTTTTTGCTTGTTTGATTAGATGTGGCCACTGTGGTCCTTTGTCAGAAAGGCCTCTGTGTGCATGAAGCAGTCTGAGACTAAACAGAGAAAGTATTTTAAAGGATCTGACAAACAGGCTTGGAGAGATTAATTTAAACATGTGCCTCTCTTTGGAGTAATGTTGTGATGAGAGGAGACTAAAAGAATATGTTTGGTGCTATTTCTCTATAGAAGCACACGTAAGTTCCTTACATGGAAGCTGGCTTGTGTGTTTTGACACGGAGGACCTGTGTGTTACAATGCTTCTCTCAGTATTTCTATTTTAATCTTTAAGAATGCAGTGCAGAGGGAGGTGACCTTTTAAGCTTCTCCCATCTTGCTATGCTATCCTGTTTCTTTTAAGAACTCCATCAAAAAGGAAGTGTTATATTTAGCCCATAGCAGCTGTTAAGTCATCATTTGCTTCTCCATATTAAAACTTCAATTTTTTTTTTCCTAATTTACTTCATTTAATTTGCACACTGACTTCTGGCTTAACTGCACTTACAGGTGCATCTTAGTATCTCTCTGTGCCTAATGGCTTCAGAAGAATTTGTATGGTTCTTGTTACAGCTTCAAAGAAACAAGATTCTACAAGTTGGTATAAATGAAAATATTAACGCACTAGAGAGTTGATTGTGCAGAACTTTCTGTGACTTCTGTAACCCCTATATTTATTTTTTCATACAGGGAATTTCATCTACTCACACTTATCAGCATGTTCAGTGTAATCCTCAAAGGCTACAGTACTCGGATTTTTGGTTTTTGAACATGACCTGTGTTTCTGCTATTACTTGGAAATCAGTCTGTATATAATGTTTTTAAATGTCTTCCTTTCAGAATCAAATGTATCACTTCAAAGGAATAAGCCCACAGGGCTTCCAGATTTTGTCAATGTGCAGCAAGTAATTTCATCAACAATGTCTTTAATATCAAATCTCTGCTCTGGTATTTTAATATTCTCAAATTTTACTGTATGACACAATAACATTTCTGACAAGAAAATGATGATTACATCATTGGCATTAGGACAGAAAGTAGTATTTTTCTGCAGTATTTTGCATGTTATTCCCAGCTCAAGGACTATAACATGCTCTGTAAGACCATTGATGAGCTTATTCTTTTACTTTAAGTGCAACTTTTAATTCACAAGAAAGCTAAAAATGCACTCCTCTTCCATTAAGGCATCTGACTTTTTGTGAATTTCTGCAGAAGAGTGATACTCTTTCTGAATCGTTCTCTGCAGTGGAGAGAGAGAGAATCCAAAGGGATACCATCCATCACAGCTTGCATGAGAAAGATTTGAGCTTTTTTTACTTTGACTAGTCCAAAAAAAGCTTGCAGCAAAAAACCCAATTAAGACTAAGAAGTTCAAACATGCATGCTTAAACATAAACACACTCTCAAATTTAGACTGCAACACGAAAGGGAGACAAAATGTCAAATGCTGTCTGAGTAAACAGACTGACAAACAAAAGTAAGAAAAAGATTGGTGCTCAATGTTTTGTGATTCAGGAAAGAGCTAAAATTGCACTTGACTTCCATTTTATCTTTAGAAAATATCCAGTCTCCCACGTATGTCCTTGGAAATCAGGACTAAGCAGCTTTTGGGTACTGAAGGTCCTTTTTTCTCTTAGAGTTGTTAGGCATATGCAGCCAGTTTTAGATATGTACCTACCTGATTTTAAGCATACAGTTTGCAAAGTGTACTCCAGTTCATACAGAAAGCTAGTTGTTGAATTAATGTTAGAAACACATGGGTTCCCTGAGTCATGTCTTACCACCATTGAGACAAAGAGTACTGCTGCCCTGATATATTTACAAAATGTATATCAAGGACTAGTACCTTATTTGAGCAGAGGAGGTTAGAAAAAGCCATTGGAATGCAGAAATCTATGCTGAACTGTGGGAGACACTTTTAAACAAAAGGTTGTTTTGATTTAACCAGCATCACAGGAAAAGTCAGGTAGAAATGCTGCATGTGACTACGCGTCTGGAACACTTTAGTCCTTCAGTCCTCCTACAGTGATCTTGGACATACAAGATGAACCTTATTAGTGTGTTTAATAATTTTGAGACCAAGTCCACCTTTTGGTAGTTGTAACATTGATAAAGAAGACTATCTTTTATACCTTGATAATGCTACTGTTATAGAAGATTCCTTCAATTTTTCCCCTTTCTTGCAATCTATGAGGTACTGGAACTGCTCAGCTAGTGTCTCTACAGTTATTGATATGAAGACATACATAATCTAGGTATTTACTGTTATAAATTTCTCCAGATTACTGGACTACCATAGTCTTGTGCCTCAATGTAGGGTAAATGTCACAGACAAAATTTATGTTATTTTTCCAGAATGGTCGCAGTCATATGTAATGCAGTAGGCTGTTTCTATGTTAGATTGTGTGCATTCAGCCACATAAGCGTGGTGTTCCCTATACTGATACTCCAATCAAGTGCCTTTTTCTCACCCTTAAGAGCAAAGCAAGTCAAGTGTAATTATAGCGCTTTCTTGAATCACAAACCATTGAGCACAAACCTTTTTCTTGCTTTTGTTTGTCAGTCAGTTTTCTCAGACATTGTTTGGTGTTTTGTCTCTCTTTGGTGTTGCAGGTAGGAGTATTTGAAAAGTTGCACAAAAATGTGTGCCCTAACTGTTGACTTGATGATGGCTAGCTCTTGTTATCTTCTCAACAAAAGGAAAGCAATCACTTTGAGTAGCACATGAAAATTGGCTAGAGTTACAGATGACACTGTCAAACAACCAAAGCAAAAATAATGTTCCATCTACTGTGATTTGTCTATCAGAACTTAGGATGCTTCTGTCATTTTCTTGACACTATGCTATACTTATCCATGGCACATACACATGACTTGTCATTTAGGTAAGAAGTGAAGTGAACAAAGAATTCAAAGGCACAGCAAATTTATTAGTTTGGATTGAATTTAGTAGAAAAAGTGCTGTTAAGTGTTTTGATATTCACTTTATGTGATTCTGCACTTGATGTAAACTGTAGCAGCTTGGCCCAGCAAAGATGCATCTGGTTTTTAAAACGTACATTATTTCTGAGGTTAAAATGCCATATCTCTCTGCATATTTTGTAAATGGCTCACCTAAAATATACATATACGATGCCAGTATAAATGTAGCATCAACCTTGTTTCATTCTCGTTTTTAAATAATACTCAAATAAATGGAGCAACCATAGCAACCTGTATTGTTAAATGCAGAGTTAATTCCCCAGCTTCTAGCCTTTAAAGTTCTACACAATGTTCTGTACAGCAGCCATGTGTCATTTAGAACAGTGTGTTCCTATTTCAGATGTAATTTGGTTTACATCATGTTCATTCTCAGCAGGTCTGGTCTATACATGACTGAAATCACTTGAAGGTGACTTTTAAATTATCTTCAATAATAATAATAATAAAACCCCACCAAAATAAAACCCCAAACCACACAAACCCCTCATCAAACCACAAACAAACAAACAACCCCAAAAAACCCCACAGACCCAAACAAACAAAGTCGAACTGGGTGTGAAGTGAAAATTCTCTGCTCAGTTACACTGGAATATCCAGAATGTTATAGTGGAGAAAACTACCAAAAGGTGCATGGTTTAAGCCCAGACAGCAGCTAAGTGCCACACAGCTGCTTACTCACTCCCCTCCTCCCCAGTGGGAGAGGGAGGAGAACTGGAAAAAAAACCCCAAAATAAAAATAAAAACAGTTCAATAATTGAAGTAAACTAAAATATAATAATAACAACATCAATAGTGCTAATAATAATTAGAGAGGATTAAAACTCCAGAAAGAGAAGTGATGAACAATATGCCACCGCTGACCGAAGCCCACCTAACACATCGGTGTGTTATAAGCATTATTTGCAGACTAAAGCCGGAACACAGCACTGTACCAGCTACTGAGAAGCAAATTAACTCCATCCCAGCCAAATTCAGGACAAAAGGAGTTGTGAAGAAGCAGGTTAACAGTTTCAGGGAAGGAAACATAAATAGAAAAGCCCAGGAGCTAGGCTGCTTACACAGGTCTGCGTATCCATTCCTTGTTACTTGGATGTTGAGCAGTACAAGCAACCTTAGGAGAACTCACTAATTTGTGCCTTTTTCTGCTTTCTCTCTGTGCTCTCTGTATATCAAGACTGGTTGGTCAGATGCCACCACAGTTGGAGGCCCATGTGGCGTTGCTGCCACCCAGCTGGAAGCAGTGTGGGAGGAGCTGTGCAGCTCTGCCACTGCAAAGCTCTTTCTCAATACGTGTCTGATGGAAAAGAAAAGGATGTGGTAATGCCCCAGAAAACTGTTTTGTTTGGCTTGAACCGTAGCAGCACATAGACATAGAATAGTTAGGGTTGGAAAGGACCTTAAGATCATCTGGTTTCAACCCCCCTGCCATGGGCAGGAACACCTCCCACTAAACCATGTCACCCAAGGCTCTGTTCAATTTGGCCTTGAACACCACCAGGGATGGAACATTCACAGCTTCCCTGGGCAACCCATTCCAGTGCCTCACCACCCTTACAGTAAAGAACTTCTTCTTTATATCCAATCCAAACTTCCCCTGTTTAAGTTTTAACCCGTTACCTTTGTCTTATCATTACAGTCCTCAATGAAGAGTCCCTCCCCAGCATCCCTATAGGCCCCCTTCAGGTACTGGAAGGCTGCTATGAGGTCTCCACGTGGCCTTCTCTTCTCCAGGCTGAACAACCCCAACTCTCTCAGCCTATCTTCATATAGGAGGTGCTCCAGACCCCTTATGATCCTCGTGGCCCTCCTCTGGACTTGTTCCAGCAGTTCCATGTCCTTTTTATGTTGAGGACACCAGAACTGCACACAATACTCCAGGTGAGGTCTCACAAGAGCAGAGTAGAGGGGCAGGATCACCTCCTTCGACCTGCTGGTCACGCTCCTTTTGATGCAGCCCAGGATACGGTTGGCTTTCTGGGCTGCGAGCGCACACTGCCGGCCCATGTTCATTTTCTCATTGACCAGCACCCCCAAGTCCTTCACCACAGGGCAAACTCAAAATCTTTGATATATGGGGTGTGGGCACTTATTTATGAGCTTAGCAAAGTCTATTACAAAGTACCTTTCTAATCTGGACTCAGGACGTTGCCAGCTGTTTCAAATGCTTTGATTTAGAAGATAGGTTCATAAGAGCTGTTTTTATCTTCAGAGGCTTATTTCAGAGAATTAAGTAGGTCACAAACCTTTCTCTGAGTATGAATGACTGGTTTAAAAACAGTTTGTAGAGGAAATAGTTTGGGCAGTAGTGGTATATGTTGAATTATCTTGTTGAATGTTGTTTCTTCCTTTCCTGTTTTAAATGTTTTCTTGACTGAAATGATAGGTGCTCTCATAAGAGGTACTTCTTGGACATAATAACCTTGGATGCTCCACTTGCAAGATCTATACATTTAAAAGGAATAAGTCACCTTGAAAGAGCTACCAGGGGTTGTCCTGGGCGCTAGCCTTTTTATGCTTCCCTGGTGGTGTGGTGGTGAATTCCATAGGCATAGGAGGGCCTTGCCCTGCAGAGTCAGTGTGGCTGGGTTGTGCATCCCTCCTGTCTGTATCCCATCACAGAGAAGAAACAGTCATTGCTGGTTTGTAGAAGCTTTTTAGGATCATTGCAAAGAATGTACATTAGAGGCTTTTATGCAGATGAGACAGATTGGTGCTCATCACAACTGAAAGCTTCCGCACTTTCCCATTCAAGAGTATGAACCACAGTGGTAAGTGGTATTTTTCTTTTCTCCAAATGGCATTTTTCTCGTTTCTCCAAAGAACTTGCATAGTGTCTTAATATCTTCCTTATTCTTTAATTTATTGTTAAATTTGTAAAGTACTAACTTCCTAGAGGTAAAAACTACCATATACTGGTATATTCGGTCATAACAAAGATGGGGCCTTAGAGAAATTGTGTAGTGTGGGTGGAATTAAGTCACTATAGTTCAATATTGAAAACAGTAAAGTAAGTATGTAATGGGAAATAGCTTGAGAGCACATCATTACTAGGAACAAATGTAAAATGATAAATTCAAAAAGCCTGAGAAAATAGAAAGGAGGAATAAATCAAGCAACTCAGTTTGTAGTTATGACACTACTATTTTCTTCTACAGCACTCTAAAGGGCGATGAATATAGTAAGAGGCTGATGTGAAGCTGTATCTTTCTTTAGCGCACTCTCGCTGGAGCCAAAGTAAGAGGCAATATGCATATTAAAAGGAAGAATTTGAGCCAGAATTTTCAAACCTTTGCTTAATTCATTGAAACATCAATGCAACTAAAAAATGTGACTCAAAATAAGTAATCAGACTCCTTGAACAGCCTCTGGTTATCTACATTTCTCCCACATAAAATCCAATACCATCCAAACAGAACTCAGTATCCTAATTAAACCTAATGTAGAAAAAACCTAACCAAATAGAAGTTTATTATTACTCGTAAAGAAAACTGCTACTCTGGATCTTGGGAGAGGGGGGACAGGGAGGAATTCCTGCTGAGATTTAAAGATATTATGTGAGAAGAACTAAATGCAAAATGTTCAGTTTGTTTCTAGTTCCCTGTGTGGACATGATGAGCCCATGTGTAGGTAGATGACAGGGAAGGTGTCTGGAAGAGGGAAGGCTGCCTGGCTACCTGTCATGCCTGCCTCTGCTCAGGTTCATGTCTGCACAAAGTGAGAGTCCTTTGAAGTTGATGTTTTCTGGAGTGTTCTGCTAGAAATGTTTGTACTGGCTTCTGTAATCTGAAAAGAGGACACAAAAGATTGTGTTGCTGCCTAATTAAAAGCCACTGCCTGTAAGGCTCCACTGCAATCAAGAAACATTTCCCTCAGAGGAAAACATCAATGCTATTGTCTTCCCTCTTTTCTAAGGAAGCGGTTATATTTTCAGAATGTAATAATACTTCAACAAAATTAGAGAAATTTTACTGTGTCATACCAGAAGTCTGATCATCTTTTGTCTTCAACTATGGAAGCAGAGAACAGCTGTAAAAGCAGGACAAGTGTAGAGTGATCCTTAGTTTACGGAAATCTGCAGTCAAATCACTAACGAAATTGAAGACTGCATGAACTGTGTTAATGTCCATCAATAGCTGTATTGTTCATAAAGTTGCTTATTTTCTTTTTGTACTAGCTTGTGTTTCTGATCACCCCAGTGTCCTGAAGAAAATAATCAATGAAGTATATAAAAATATTTATTTTTCTATAATTTTAAGAGTAGCACTAAATAACATGACTTTGTGATGTTCTGAGAAACAGTCAATAATCACTTCCTATTCATCTTCTACACACTGATAGAGATGCAGGAAATGAGCATGTTCTATCTTTGTTGTCAGGTTTCAACTCTGACAAGGCCTTTTTATATTTAATCTCTATTTTTAGATAATAATTTTGTATTTCTAATTATCGTTTGTTTCCCTTTTCTCTTATGTGTGCTATGAGGTGAGGTGACTAGAACTGCACTCACGAGTCAACATGTAGGCAGTCAAAGGACTCGTATGAAAGCATAATGATGTTTCATGGTTTGTTGTCTGTTCTTTTCCCCAAAATTTCTAACATCTAATTTATATTAAGTCAACTAGGCATTGAAATTATATATTTATCAAAAGCCTTATTCCTAGGCAATATCAGGTACTAGACTACTTTCTGAGTAGGAAGAGATAATTTGAAGAACATCGTTTTGTGCTTATGGTTGCGTATTTATTCATCTATTGATGATAAATTTTATCTACCCTTTAACTACTCATTTAGCGTGTTCAGGCCTTTCTGGAATGCTTCTGGGTTTGTTAAGGTCGTTATTACCTCGAATAGTTTATTATCAAAAATAGAATTGTTTATTTTTATCATTTGCCTCCTATCTTTTAGCAAATTATTAATCTGCCGGGGGTGTTCCTTCTTATCCAATGATAGTTTATTTCCCTTAAAGGTCATTTAGGGAATTTTATAAATTAATTTCTTTCAGAAAATCTACCACCTTCCATGGCTGGGTAGCTTCAAAAACTTAATAAATTTGAGTTCTGACTTTTACTGAAAAATGAGGAAAGTTGACTCACTTTCCATTCTATGCTATATTTGCCAATGTAACTAATACATTTATTTTCTATCTTGCAATTTGTTTAACTAAGTTAAAAGTGCTTTTCTAGGTTTGTAGTTGCTTGGATCATCCTTGCCAACATTCATTCATCTGATTTGGAGGCCCATTTAAGCAACAAGGCCTTATAGTGTAGCTAGAAAATAGGTAATTTAATGAACAAATTATTTTAAATCTTTGGCTGAATATTATCTGACTTCTTGTTCAGGAGGTGATTTGGGTCTTATTAATTTAATTATTTCATTAAGTAAAAGCTTTCTTACAGATACTGCAGATTTTAATAGATCCTTAGATGTGCCTCTGAAAAGAAGTGCTGTGGTGTGAAAAAGTCCCATCAGCTCTTCCTGTACTGTGAATTTTAACACATATTGAGCTTTTCTGCTATGGTTTTACCTTCACTGAATAAATTCCTGCTCTTCATGTGGTATCTAGCATGGATCCTGACTTTTATGTCTTTAGCAAGTTGTTTCTTTAAAATCTCTGGTTGGCTTTGATAATTTCATATACAACTTCCAGAGTTTTTGCTTCTTTTTGTATTTTCTTCAATTTGTCATGTTTTTTGTTTTTTTAGGGGATACTAACTATCCACTCAGTGAAAAATCACTGCTTTTCTTTGTTTTGAAGCTGGTTATTACTAGCTTGTTTGATGTACTCTACTTGTATTGAAAAGAGAATGAATAGTTCTATCCTCTCCAGGTGGTGGAAAGTCAGATGTTATTCTATTTTCTTGAGTGTTTGCAGTTTATATTCCATTAAAAAAACCCAAAAACAACAACCCAAACCACAAAAAATATGCTACGTATAATAAAGCACTTACTGGTGAGAGTTTTATTAAAGGAGGAAATATTGTACATATTTCTTCCTTAGATATGTCTACTGAATTAGCATAATTGCATTCTTATTCTTCATTCTGAACTTGTGTGTTTCCATTTTGCAATAATTCAAATTAGTTTTAGCAAATAGGATGAGTTTGGGGTTTGCTGTGTGTTTTTGTTTTGTTTGTTTGCTGTGTGTTTATAGGTTTTTGGGTGGATTCTTTTTTAGCTGGTTGTTTTTTTGGAGGAAATTTGTTTTGGAATTTTCTGGGTTTGCTTTTGGGGGGGGGTTTGTTTGTTTTTTTTTGTTGTTGTTGTAAGAAATTTCCTCTTGCTTCTGATAACTAAGTCTTTCCCTAGTAATTTTAAACTTGATGTAGTTATAATTTTCAAAGCAAATTGCACCCTAATATTGGAATGTTTTTAAACTTTCAGTTAGAATTTGAGATTGTAAAGGTACTATTTTCTAAGCAACTGTTGAGATGTAAAAAAAGAAATGAAGGTAATTCAACAGGAAAGTAACATGTTCTGTTCTTTCAGGGATGTCCAAGCAGCTATTGTTCGGTGATTCTCACACTGTTTCGTAACAAGCAAGTTAGAGTTTGTATGTTTCCTTCTTCTTCTAGCCTGAGACAGGAGTACTGTTTCTTGTACCCCTGGTTACTTTTTTGTCATTAAAATCAGCACCATTTCCAATATCCATTATTGGTTTCATATCCCTTCCTGTAAATTTTCTTTCAGCTGATCAGTTACAGGTAAGTGTTGGGGTGATGCTCAGATAGAGGCAATAAGCATCCACATGAGTGAATGCTGTTGATTTTTGTGGCCTCTGTCTGCACACAGCCTAACTGCTCCTTCCTTCCAACTCTGTTGTTTTTGCTTCACTTCCTTTCTCATAGCTAGCTTCACTGGGTAAAATTTGAGAAGCATGTCACAGGGAACTGCATTTCTTTCTTCTATACCATGTGGGCTAGCCTTAGTAGCAAAAGGTGGATGCACACTAGGTTATTTTTCTTTAAATACATCTTTGCTGGCTTTTATTCTTCTTTTTGTGTTTAGAAGTCTGCCTTCATTAATGACATTTAAATAAGATCTACTTATAAATATTACTTATAAAATCTACTTTTAAATATTTGAGAGAAGAAAGAAAAAGGAACTAAAATTAATTGAATACATTTAGGAACTGCTTCCTTAGCTGTAATTAAAAAAACCTTTTCTATCAGATACAGGCAACATTGTGCAGGTGAATTCCCTTTCTAGCTTTTCTCTTCCTTTACAATGTTATACAGAATATACTTAATCTATAGCCACTTGACAAGCTGCCATATAAGTTATGTGGAGGCAGAGTACTACTGGAGATATGCAAGGCAGGATTATAACCCCTGAGTACTTATTCATACCTCATAATAAACAAAGTACAGTCCAATCCACAGTAGGAGGTAAATAATGGGTCTTGAAGCTTTGGTCATATAGAGAGTATATGTGAGAGCAAGCTACTCTACAAGTTCTTAAAACACTTAAATAGGCCCTCTGCAATCTGTGCTGAAAGTAAGGTATGTGTTAATATTCCTCCTTCCCTGCTCCCCTTCCCCTGCCAAAGTCAGATAGTAAAATTGAGATGAAGCATAGATTTTGCTTGGAAATATTAGGTAGAACATTTAAAGAGGACCGCAGTAAAGTCTGAAAACATGCAATAGCTATTAGCTCAAAGAAATGCATAACTAAGTTAAACAGGTTTAGGGGTACAATTAATAAGTTTCTGGAAAAAGCAAAATAGTATTTTAGCTATTACTTCATTAAGAAATGGTTACTTGTCTTAAAATAACTGGTACGGATTTCAGACTGAGTTTACTGGTTAAAAAATGGACACGAGTTGGAACAAAGGTCCATGCTATGTTAATGAAAGTTTCAAATTTAGTAATAGAATACTGCCTATGTGACTAGGTGACTCTTCCTTGGTTCAAAGCTGACTTTGCTAACCACCAAATGCCTGACGTGTATACTGTCAGGTATATAAAAGTATATGTGTATACACATATAAAACCATATGTATACATATAAGTATACACATATACACATAAAAAAACATGGAATCCCCTTTATTTATAGCATTTGCTAGTTAATTCCACTGACATTTCATTGATCTAAATAGAAGTTTAGGATGCTGCTATATTTTGCCCTTGAATCTTCCAAAAAGAATTAACAGTAGTACTCAGATGGTGTATCCACTGAACAGCATATCAGTGCTAAATTTATCTAAAATGACATCTTAAACTGGTAAGTGCAATGTTTTTTCAACATGCCAGTTTCAGTTTCTTCACCACTGAAAAAAAGTATTGCCATCTTTCCAGGTTTTGGACTGTATTAAAAAAATCAATCACCCACCCACACTTTATTCACAAACCTTAACTAATCAAAATTCTTTCCTTGACAACATATCCTGCTGCTCGATGTGGGCTGAGAGTTTACATCAGCTATTAGAGTGGAAGTTTTATTTGAAAGGGAGGTTTTGGCACAGGTCTTTTATTTCCACACTTCATTAACTCACCTTTCAGGGGAGAAATACTGTTTGTCTCTTGCAACAAGAGACTCGTTTCATCCAGCCTACAATGAAGACTCACAATTTAGTCACCAAAATGCAATTGGGGGGGAGGGAAGGGAGGAACCACATATGACTTCAATAAACTGTTTTTTTATAACAGGTTCAGTGTGGTTAGATTACTCATAGAAGAAAACTCTGAAGTCAGAATTTAAGCAAGTTACCTGGGCCAGTGTCGAGTAACTGAGAACTGGGAACATTTGATTAAATTGATATGAAACACTTATATGTAAAACGTATTTTGCTTAATATTGGTTACATAAATAATTCAGCTAAGAAAGAAGATGGAGATGCTTAGAATAGTAGATTTGACAAGCCTGATGTGTTCACGAAAGTGTCTGCACACACAGCTTAAAAGTAATATGCTCAGAACAGGGATCCTAATGTCACCATTATAACAAGTTACAGAAATGGAAGAAAAAAACCACCTTAGCTTTTCTTTGCTAATAAGGTTTGGCTAGTAGTAGTGGCAGCAGCAAAAACCTCATCAAGTTCCCTATGCCCTTTAGTCAAATTTATTGTATAACAACAGTATTTGATTACCAGACTGATTATTTGTCAAGTGCCTCTGTATGTGTGTGCATAATCTGGAGATTGACTGCAAGTACCTGATTGCCAGACAAGTCATGTCCGGTTGTTTGGGTTTTGTTCCTAATTGGATGAAGCTCTTATGTGCACTTGTGCAAATAACTGCAGTGAAAGTCTATTTCACTGGTGGAACCGGAAAATACACTTTGTTACTTTTTCTTGTTTTGCCACAGGGGTCAGACATAAAACATCTGGAATCACAGCAAACTAATTTTTGTTTATCAACATTAAAAAAAATATATATCCTTCTTCCATTTCTCATTTATTGTTAAGATATTCTGTTGCTGCTAATTTCACTACTGAAGAAAAGTTCATGAGAAAAGTTAATCCACATCAGAATTCTGGAGGGAAGGAGGTACTGTCTTCTGCTAAACAGTCTAAAACACGATGTTAAAAATGTATCTGTGTAATCTGTGTCCTACAAAATATAGTTATAAGGAATTCTGCCTTTTTCTATATGGTATATTCAGCCAGATATGGTTCATATACATATGGTCCATATACATTTGTTTTTGACTTCAGTGAGTCTGCAGACTGGCTTCACTTGCTAAGCATGACTTCAAGCGGGAACAGCCAGGTGCTGTTGCTCCTCCTGCACAGTGTTATAGGTGAGCGAGAGATGTGGGAAGTGTGCTCTGCAAGGCAGGGCTTCCATGCCCCTCTCATGCCTGTAGAGTAGGATGGCTGCTGTGGCAAAAGTGGAGCTATTCAGCACACATTAATTTCAGACAGTTCTAAAAGAGCAGAACTTTTTATTGTGGTTGGGTTGGGTTTAATACAGACTCAGGGTTTAATAACAGTTCCAATTTCACCAGTATGGGAAGAGGAAAATACAGTTTTAACCATTTTCCCATTGAAGTTTGGCTCCCTGTGTAGTATCAGAATAGGTGGGACTATTAGTATTTTATTTCTTCCGTCTCCCCCTCACAGCTCCACAGCCCATCTGGAATAGGCAGGAACACAGTGCAGGGAGACAAAATTTTAGCCCCAGGTCTTTCAAGGAAGACTCAGAGAGACAGTTAAGCAGAAGCTGTTCAAGTACCACCAACATGCTGAGGGTGTATTTGTGTCTTGACTCTTCTTTATGCCTCTCCTGTTCTGCAGCCTCCTGTATCACCTCCCTCTTGGGGTCTTAGTCCCACACTCATGTCCAGGGCCAAGGCATGAGCTGCCTTGGGGCTCACTTCCTCACCCTGCATTTGTGGGGACGCCCTTTTTGAAGAGGAGGTCAGGGGGACTGACCTCCTGCTTGTGAATGACTAACAGTCTTCCTCTCAGTTACTTTAAAACATTAGAGAAAGCTGGATAGTAACATTAGTGTTCAGCTTTCCAGAACACCTACCCCGAGATGAAGGCCAGCTCAGAAATAATGTAAACTATCTTTATGTGTTTATTATGTCTATTTCTATTGTACACAGACATTAGACTGTGAATGGTTTCATTGCAAAATGAAAAAAGAGGTGAAACATTAGAAACACTCTCAATAGAAGCTGAAGTTTTAGGAAATGAAATGCTGAAGAACACAAACAACAAAAAAGGTATTTGTATTTAAGTCTCTAAGGTCTCTTTAGGAAGTTTGCCACTTTTTTTTTTGTTTGTTTGTTTTCCTTTTTTTTTTTTTTTGTTAGCAATAGAATGATTTCATTTTGTGTTGGTGGTTTTGCAATAAAGAATAGGTAGCATATTTTCCTGGCAACTTTGCTTTTCTTAAATGTGGGAGAATACTGTGCATTTTTACATTAAGTTGGTTTTCCTCTTCCATGATAATAGAATTAAGACTTGTGAATTTCTGTTGCCTAACTTTGTTGCTTGAACTCTGAGCTAATATTCTAGTAGCTGCTCAAGAATGATGCTTCTGAGAATGCTGTGTGTTCGTGTTAATTTAAATACTGGAAAAGAGTTTCTATTAAAAAAAAAAAATAGGCACTCTGTAAATCCATACACTTCCAAATCATTCAGAGCTCTCACTTAAAGTATTTGAACATGCTTATCACATCACAGGATTGTAGCTAATATGCCCCAATTACTTGGGCATCTCTTACTGTCCATATTTTGTAGTATGAGTGCTCTTTTTCTCCCTTAAAAAATGTTGAAAGGCTAAACTTTGCTAGACCAGTCATGAAAATAAAGTTATGGAATAGCTGTTACATATTATATAAAAATATGCTATGCTGTACCAATATTTTGTAGGTTTTTTATTTCTCTTTTTTTGCCAAGGGAAACAAAATCTTTTAAAAAAGCTGTTGCGTGACATGAATAACATAGTAAAAATATATGGCCTAACCACACACACTCAGCTGTTCACTGAAAAAATCTTTGCTGCCAAATGCAACCAAATTCTGGAGAATTTGGGCTCAAAATGAGTGGCAAGAGCATATTGGTCATACAGTATTGGTTGTTTTGCTGTGGTTTTTTGTTTGTTTGTTTGTTTTGTTTGGGTTATTTTTAAATAATTTAGCCATAAGCCAGATAGAACATTTCTAAATTGATTTTGTGAATTGAGAGTTGAATATGCCTTTTAACCTTTTCACACTGAAAATGTCACAACTTGGCCATGGTTTTCTGGTTAGGCACTTTGCTTCCCACAATGCTGAATGCATATCCATATAGATAAAATAAAATGTAGCAGAAAAGCTTTATACTGACTTTTAATGGATACAGCATATCGAGTATCCGCATTGATAAAAAGAGGTAGGTATGATAGTGAGACTTCCTACATTGGCTTAAAGCCTCAGTTTTTCAGAGTTCTTATATATGCAGTTGCATTGCAAATGAAGGTGGAAAGAATTTATAAGACCAGTTTTATTATCTATCGATCTATCTAAATACTAATATAATAATATTAGTATTAATGTGATGTACTTTATAGTAAGTTAACTTTCCAGCAACCTATTGCCACAGCACTTAGTTTGTGCACAAACTGGACTAGAAGAAACTATCTGATATTGTTAAGAGTTCATTCTAATGAAGATTTGCTTCTGTGCAGCACAGCGGGCTATTTGCAGATGGACATCTTTCAAACTAAAATTAAATGTGGTGGTTGGGAGACTTCTTTGAACATTAAACTAACTGAAATGGTACGAAAAGTTTGATTATACCAAAAAAAGAACTATTTGAAGTAACTTCCTTTTGCACTCTGTCTGCTGTTGGACTTTTTAGTACTCTTGGTCATGTAGGTCGAGCCTCTGCTCATCAAGTTTATTTGACTTGCAGACAATACTGCTTTCTTGATTGGGAAATCTACTGAGCACACAATGCTCATGTAGCAGGTATCCTGGTAGGGCATATGTGCTTTTATGTTCTTTGGTATACATGATTGTCTGCAAGGGCTGATTGCAATCTTTAGTCTTTTTTTTTTGAATTTGAATGATCATATTTTTGAGAAGCAACATTCTTGAAGTTTTGCCTTTTATTTTATCCTTTAGCTAGCCGTGAGAAAAATACTTGAGTTGTAAACAGAGAAAATGTGATATGAAATTCATCAAGAGGCAGTAAACGTAAACTTGATAATGTAATTTAATGTGCTTCTGCATTAGCCATTATTTTCTGAGTATAACTGCAGCTGAGCTCTGAACCCTTGCTCATGGAGGTCATTAGCAGGGCTGTTAGAGACTGCGGTAGGACTAGCAACAAGTCCTCAAAAAGGAAAAATTAAAATGAATGCCACTGACTCAACAAGTAATTGAAGCTTTTGCAAGCTGAGGAGTCTAGAAAATTGCTTCTCTGTTGTATCCTTTCAAAAGTTGGAAATTATAATATTTTTTGCCCCTCTGGTGATTTTAGAATTTTCCATTTGGAAAATTTTGACTCTTCTTCAACTTCTTTTTCACTTTTTTTCTTTAGCAGGGGAAGTTTAGATTGGATATAAGGAGGAAGTTCTTTCCTGTTAGGGTGGTGAGGCACTGGAATGGGTTGCCCAGGGAGGTTGTGAGTGCTCCATCCCTGGCAGTGTTCAAGGCCAGGTTGAACGAAGCCTTGGGTGGGATGGTTTGGTGTGAGGTGTCCCTGCCCATGGCGGGGGGGTTGGAACTAGATGATCTTGAGGTCCTTTCCAACCCTAACTATTCTGTGATTCTATGATTCTACGATTAATGGAAGGTGAAGTTGTAGAATGCTTTTTTTTTTGGTTATTGAACAAGCTGGGTTTATGCTTTTTCTGTGTCTGATGGTGAAGTACTGGAAAATACAGAACCTTCAAGCTTTTGTGTGCATGGGTTATCATTTAACTGCTGTCATCTTCACCCTTTTGTTAAGGCGGTAGTTGTGAAATTGTTAGTCTTCCGATAATGTCCTTAAAAGTGTCTGTGATATACCAACACTATAGCTGTTAATTCTTTATGAATAAATATTGATAATTGACTTGCCAAATTTACATTAAATAATTGCAAATAAATAAGAGCTCACCAAAGCATTTCTTAAAACAGTCCAAATTTCAAGGTTATATATTAGGAATTGGATAACATTTGAACATATTTTGGAATGCATACATTAAGAGACCTGACTAAACTCTCATTTTTATAGGGCAGTGATTAACTCCACACAGGTCTCCATTAGGCAGGATGTTATCTGACATGTGTAGGAGTGAAGCAGAGCTAAACTAGAGGTTTTATGTTAGCAGATGTATGAGGAATGGAATGCATGGGGAAAAAAATATGAAAATGTTTTGTAAATTATAGGTTGACTTTCTGTTATCTGACTCTTATCCTTTGTAATTCTTCTACAGAGAGAGTCTTCCAATATTAAAGACAAAATTACTATTGCAGGAAAGTCTTTGAATGGAGATAGACGGGAGCCTCTGCCAACTTTTGGTGCTTCTTCCCCCAGTAACTCCCAGAATTTGTTTAACTTGTGGACAGAGTCAAATTGGGCCACTGATCAAAACATGTGGCAACACTGTCCAAAATGAGAGATGCCAGAATGCTGTTAAAGTGTAATGTTAATTTAAGAATTTAATTTTGGTTTGCATTTACAATAATCTCTGAAATGCATATTGTCTATAAAAATCTATATAAACAAATCCTTAAATCTTAGACATCCTTGCCCCATTCTGTATGTACCCCCCCCAGCCCCTTCTGGGCCAGGTACCTGGCAAACTCAAGAAGGCCAGTGAAGAAATTTAATTGCTTTGACATACTTGTTGTTTAGCAGTGATACACAGGCTTTGTGATGTGACTGAAGGGAAAAAATTCCTGGTATTGCAAACTGCTCCAAAATCAGCAAAAAAGAAAACGAAGCAATACCAGCTCTTGGATGAGTAAACTGTCACTTAAGAGCCGCTGTCCTTGCTTAAAACTAATATGAAACAACAAAATGCACAACATTTTCAGCAGCCTAGAACTCTAGAGAATTTGGACTATGCTAATTTGCCTGTTTCTTAATGCTAGTTGTGAAACACTGGGGACCTGTGTTCTAGCAGAAGAAAACATTTAAATCTCCTTTTCACTTCCAAGAGGTGAATAGTTTTGCTGAGGTCCATAGGGTGGCTTTAAACCTAAATATGCAGAAATACTGTGCTGACATCTTTACTCTCCGTGTTCCTTCCAACCCTTTGGGGCTTATGCCAGGGGACGAGATTCATTCAATTGCAAAGGCTCTGGTCAAGTGCTTTTTGGCACAAGCTTGGCACTAGAGAGCTAGGGGCTTTTCTGCAAGTTGCTTAGGAAGTCACAATAGTGCTTGCAAGCAGGCCCAGGAAACAAAAGTGTTTTGGGGTGAAAGACAGCGTAGAGAAGAATGAGAGCCTGAGGGCTCCCGAGTGTGAGATCATGACTGCTTTATTCTGAGTGGTCACATCTGAGGGCACTTGGGCATTTCTAGGGAATGATGGTTATTGCCTACTTGTGGGAGTAAAGGAAGTAAGAGGTGGAGAGATGGAAATTGGTGCTGGTTGATTGTTCTGCAATCCTTCCTGCAGGGAGGCTGTATGATGGGTTTTTCTTGCCCATCCATTTTTCATTTTGTCTGGGCAAGGCTGACATGCATCTCACAAAGTGTAAAGGGAAACATGCATAGCAAATGCATTCAGGGAATGAGCCTGTGGTGCTAGCATAATTAATTTTCTTGTCATGTTGCATTGCCTAAATTGTAAACAACAGCACAAACAGCTGGTAAATTATTCAGTTTCTCTTGCACATAAGAGAGGTGGAGAGAGGATTTTTCCTGGCTTGACTAGCTGCTGCTGCTTCTTCACTGTACTCAGATGTTGTTAAAGATTTTCTGCAGGTCAGGAATATTGAAGCATAACTATTCCAACACAATTCTTGTTAATTATGAGTATTTAGATTATAGGATATAGTATTTCCTACTGTCCACCTCCTGAAATTAGTTTAACTCCTTAATTTGCCTCCTGGAAACCACAGACATAAGACTGCAAACTTAAATGTTATTGCTAATGAGACTATGCTAAATTTATCTCTGAAAGCAATATAGGTGGCAGCTGCTTGCATAAAATCTGGAGGATAAATTTTTTTGGTTTATATTTTATTCACCTTATCACTGTAACTTTCTCTTTCAAGGTAGACTGATAACATCACCAGTCTCTCTTTTGAAATTTCTGGGTTTATTATACAAGGATGATTAGGCTTCAAGTTGGAATTACTTTTATGTTGAGAAATCCAACCACATACCCTCCTCCCTTCAAAAAAAACCCAAAACAAACAGCAACAACAAACCCCGTAAAGAAAAAATAACAAACTCCAAACCCATAAAAGCTCCCACAGGGACAGCATGAAATATGCCTTTCTATTTATGGTGGCGTTACACATTTAATTGCCATGTTCTAACAAACACAAAATATTGACATCCTAGTTTATGCTTTGACTTTTAACTCTATTTTCCCACAGTATACAATCCTAGTTAAAGGCAATCAATAAACCCTGGACTTTTTCAGCATGTTTCCCTCCAAGTAAGCACAAGTTCATAGAAAAAAATCTTTCTGTGGCTATGGGTCTATTTTGGCAAAATTTTTATGAAAAGGATCTTTTAAATTCTAGCATGGAGGTATTACCCATTTCCTGTGCCTGGATAGTCTCATATTACCCTCTATTTGCAGTTTTCACTTTGAACTCTAGTGAACTTGGTACTTGGAACGCAACAGCATTTTCTGTGTTGCAGGCGAAAGCTGAAGTTTGCGTGCTGTGGAGGAGCCTTTTGTTATGGTGCCTATAGGAAACAAATGTTAAAAATTTGCTAAGTAGAGGTCTGGTTTTGCAGGAAGTTTTAATTTTAATAAGGACAAATGCAGGAGAAACCTTCCTACTAATATGAGACTCTTGCCTATCCTTTCATTTTATTACGTTGTCAGAATGAGTAGGTGTAAGGGTTGATGTTCTGCAAAATGTGGCAAACCTGAAGTGTTACGAGAAATCTGCTGTAATTTGGTGTATTAATGGCATGGTCAATGTTGAACGTAAGAGTATATTTCTGTAACCATGTGTTTTCTTCTGCATATTCCTCACCCTGAAATGAAGCCTAAGTACGTCTGACTGCTTGCTGTATACAGCTTATTTGTGGAAAAAATTGCCTACAGTTATAAAGCATCAGCATTATGCATTATTCTGCCTTTAAAATCCTGTTATTAGAACTATCCTCCTGCAATGTTCTGTCACATTTGATTCCCCTGGTTCCCTGCAGACCACAAAATGGAATGGAAAATTCACATCTACATTTGTAAAAGAGCATCCCTGCATCATTTCTGATTCCAGTGCTGCCTGATCTCACTGTGCTGGTGCCCTGAAGTAGGAGACATGGTTGGGAGCTCTGTGCCATGCAGCTCATGACATAACAGACATAACAGGCTGTGCAGCACACTTACAAGGCTACAATGAAAAGAGCTAGGGAATGTGAGATTTCATTGTCTAAATCTTGAACTCCAAGTGTATTAATCAATTGTTAGAGATAGTAGCAATCCATATCTTTTTGTTGTATTTATACAGCTTCACATATTGCTTACATATTTCCTCTGAAATGTACTTTTACCTAGGAAAAATTATGGATACTAACAGGTCTGAAAACCTTATGGGTTCACCAGAATTTGTTTTTTAATATGATGCTCACAGGTACATATGCTTACTTAGGTCACATTTCTTAAACTGTTTGTGTTGTGTGAGGTTAGAAAATGTTTTGTGATATTAGTCTTGTTATCTTGACATGCAGGACCATCATGGAAGTATGTTTGACCTCAGTGCTGTGTGTTGATTCGAAAAGATACAAACACCAGATATTGAGAGGAAGACATATAAAGGCCTATTATGGGCAGTATTGCAATTTTGGTAAGACACTAAATTCTTTCCTATCATACAAAATAAACTGTGTTCAAGAATGCATTCTTTGTCTTGTGAAAGATCTGGAAAATGAATTCTAATCTTGTGTCTTGAACTGTTGCTTTTTCTGAAGACAATCTCAAACACCTTTTGATCTATATTCGTTGCTGTTACAATTTGTGGTGGAAGAAGAATGGGCATCTGCTTTTCATTTCAGTATTTTCATTCTTACGTTAGTAGATCTGTGTTAAATTCTCCCTTTTCACAGGTTCAGTTTCGCAAGATTTTTTTCCTTTTTGGTTTCTTTCCTGATCTGTGTCACAGAGTATAATCTTTGCCAATGAAAATATCATTGAAAACCCATAAAATACTGAGCCAGTTACACTGAGAAAGTGAAAAAACAGTCCTAACAGAAAGTATGCCTTACAAGTGTTCATACAAAAGATGTTAGCTTATTGGTATATTTGGACATGCTACAGGGAAGTACATAAAGGAGTTAAACACACAGGTTGTGTTTATAAAGCTGTGAAGTTTAATGACATAAATTTAAAGCGGGATGTCACAGCAGATGGAACCTTATAGGGAGAAGCTACTGTACAAATAGTTGCATCAGTACCACCAGCTGTCAATATGTTTTTGGATCTATTTACAGAGTAACTTATCTCCCCAGTTAAGAATAAGCAAATCATTAGGCAGACAAAAATTTTACTTTAAACAAGCATCTAATAAAATTTAACTTAGTCAAGTTGCAATATTTCAGATTACGTCAATAGATTAAGGCCAGTCTACCTGCCTAAGATTCAATACAATTTACCTTTCTACATGAAGTCTACTGACTTCTGTGGACGCAGTCTAATTAATATGGAAGACATAAAACACCACAGGCCCTTGCATATAGTAATCCCAGTAGTCTTCTTGCATTCCTAAGACTGCTTTTGAGTAACTAAAAATATCTCACTTTGAATTGTTACCTCTATTCATCAGTACAGCTCCCCTCATTCATATGGTCTCTAATGTTGTTTTGCCCCATGCTGTGCTTACTGTCAGCACTCAGTATTAAAGCATTATGTATTTGAAGAATTGTTCTGTGAGAAATTTCATTGGATTGATCGGGCCATTTTTAATGTGATGGAACATTGAATATTTATGCCTTGAAAAACGCAAAACCTAGGTGATGTAATGTAGTGGCTGTCACAAAACTTGCTCCTTTCAATCTTACAATAAGTGCTCTTTGTTTTAAAGCCATCTTGGTTCCAAATGCACACTGGGAAACATGTTCCACATAACATGGAAACATTGTTAGAAGAAATTGTTAGTCTGGATGGAAAAGGCACAAATGATGAGATGCAGTAGGAAGACAGGGAAAACGCAAAGCTTGTGCTTCTCTCTTAACACGTATGTTGCCTGAGGGGGAAAATCGTGGGAGTAACGTGTGTGTCTATATGCATGCATGTAAACCCAAAAAACAAATGTTTGATGTCTTGTTAGTAACTCAAGAACAATATTTGCAATACTCTCTTCTGTTCCTCAGTATTTATGTTATTTTGTATTCAGGTATTCACCCTTAAAATTAATATAGTAGCTTTTACAGTAGTTCTGAAAAAGGAAGGCTGAAATTGGCCAGAGTTCCCTGGAAGTGTTCTTGTCCACTTTTATTTATTGCTCCACTCTAGTTTATCACTCTGTGCATGTGACTTATGACTACTTCCTATATTCTTCCATATATATTTTTCCGTGTGCACAAGTTCTATTCTTTTGTATTGCTAGCTCCAAACTGTGTGCATATAGCAGACCACTAGATGCTACTACAAATTCTTTAATGTGAAAGTAAGAAGAACCCAGGTCCAGAGCATGGTTCAACACAAAAGCAGATGCAACAGTGACAGGGTAGAGTGTGCATAATCAGCACTATCAAAACTGCTGAAAACAGAGGCAGAGATGTGGGTGATGGGGCAGGTGTACTTTGCTGAATGTGAAATTAGAAGAGATCCTTATAAGGGAAAGAAGACACAAATGAATTTTAGAGTAAGTGGTTTCTAATGATCTTATCTGCTCAAATTTTCCACATGCTGGTTTCCAGCACTGTCACTGAAGCACAGTGGATTTGTATTGCAGATAGCTTGTATTTGCAGATAGCTAGCAAATACAAGCTAATACCTGGCTTTCACCCATCCCCTTCCAAGCAACAGAACTGAAAGCTACTGCTATTAAATTGGTTTGGCAAGTCTGCAAGAAGGTGTCCAAACACTGGCTTTGCTGCTCTACTTTTTGTATAATCTTCAAAAATCCCTAGATTATTTTGCTTCCTAATTCTATAACTGATCTTAATGAATACGTTACTATCAGGTACGAGTACTGTGAAAATATGAAGTGCAATAAATTATTGAGTGTTACAGCTACATGATATGGTACCCTGATTATTTGGTTGGTCTCTCTCTCTTTGCCTTTTTTAAACCTAAATGCTTGCTCTTCATTACTTAAGTACTTTGTCCTCGTAGACAATTTTCAAAGCACAATTAAAAGTATTCTCAAGTAATTTGAGCTGAAGTACTTTTGAGATTCAGTGAGAATCAGTCTTGTTGCTCATCTTTGTATATTTCATCAACAGATATACTCTGGTTTAATGGGTTAGACTTGAAAAACTAACAAAAAAGGCAAAAGATAAGCTAGACTCCCTGAAGACCAGCCAGTCTCGTACAGCATTGTTATGTGTGTCTGCTATTCAGAACTATGTAATGTGGACTCTGATAAATTCAAAATGTTCTGCAGAAAATATTTTTTACTTTATGTAGTTTATAAGTTGTTAAGAAATTATGAACAAGTTTTACAATCATACTGTCTGGGATAGAGGGAATCAATAGAATTTTCAGGAATTATGCTTTCTGCTTTTTATGGTTTGTCTTTTGTTAGTAGCCTTACAATACCATAATCAACTCCACACCACTTTACTTTACTAGAATAAAGCTAGTATCTTTAATTTTAGGCTCTGCTAGAATTTTAAAATAAGATATGTAACAGCTTCACAGTCAGGAATGTTTTTCACTTTGGTGGCAAATCTAAAAACAGTGGGGTTGAAAGCAAATCCATCAGGAGTTCTTGGAGTTCATGCTTCCCCTTCAGTCTGTTTCAAAGACACTGTCAGGTCCTAGAGACAGAGGAGATGTACCCTAACAGGCATTATTTCCAGCCTCTTTGACTAGATACAGCCCATTAGTTGAAGTAAAAAAATCCCTGTTGGCCCAGACTACAACTCTTTTCTTTAACAATTCAAGGTAATGATGGTTATTATTTCTGCGGTGCAAGTTTGAAGACTGCATTCTGTCAGTAGGTCAAATTTTTTGTTTTTCCAAGACCTGAGTATTGGTTCAGTTCCATGTATGCAAAAGAGGTGTTTTTCCAAAATTGAAGGTGAGAAATGCCACCAAGAGAAAAGTTTTCTTTTGCCTGAATGTTGATGCTGAGAACTGTTAACATTCATTATTTATAAGCATAAGTTTTACTTTTGGTATTGCTGATATCTTGTGGAGTTGGTATGACTAGAGATTGCAGGGTGCTAGGGGTGGATGGAGTGGCACTTGCATAAATGATAAATCAACTTTATCCAAGCCATGGAATCTTGAATACCTATGACTTTTTATCCAAACTGATAAAGTAGACTTTGATATTGTTACAGGGTCATCAAATCACATGTAAAATTACAATAGCAAGCTTATCAAGTGCCTTTCTAGTATGTGCTGAAGAACAAAAACTGTCTTCTGGGGAAAGTCAGTTGAGAGTTTGGATAATAGTAGTATTATACTGCTGAAATTGTAGTATCCTTGAAGGATGTGATATGGAGTGCCTCAAACGTAGCAAAAATTATATTTCACCTAATATTTGATAGAGAATGAAGAGCTGAAATGGAAAGGTAGCTTTGGCACAGATAATTGAGTTTATTCTTCTTGTACACAGGAATCTAAATTAACAAGTTGCGTGTGTTACAGTGCATGTATACGCATCACAGAAGGACACACAAAGATAAATTAGTAAGGATAGAAGTGAATTTGCTGGAAATTAAATTAACAAAATATGAAAGATAACTGCAAAGTAATAGTATTTTATTGGATTATGCATAAGCTACTAGCTTGCACTAAACAATTTCACTTAGAGAAAGAGCAAAAGGAACTATAAAAATATGAAAGAATGGATAGTTAAATAAAAAGAAGAAAACAAGCAATGGAGTCTTGAATTACTCTCCAAAATGTAGACAATTGATTAGATACACTGTCATGAAAAGAAATATGTGGACAAAGAGTGAAGGATGATAAATGATCATAGAATCATAGAATAGTTAGGGTTGGAAAGGACCTCAAGATCATCTAGTTCCAAACCCCCTGCCATGGGCAGGGACACCTCACACTAAACCATCCCACACAAGGCTTCATCCAACATGGCCTTGAACACCGCCAGGGATGGAGCACTCACAACCTCCCTGGGCAACCCATTCCAGTGCCTCACCACCTTAACAGGAAAGAATTTCCTCCTTATATCCAATTTAAACTTCCCCTGTTTAAGTTTTAACCCGTTACACCTTATCCTGTCACTACAGTCCCTGACAAAGAGTCCCTCCCCAGCATCCCTATAGGCCCCCTTCAGATACTGGAAGGCTGCTGTTAGGTCCCCACACAGCCTTCTCTTCTCCAGGCTGAACAGCCCCAACTTCCTCAGCCTGTCTTCATACGGGAGGTGCTCCAGTCCCCTGATCATCCTCGTGGCCCTCCTCTGGACTTGTTCCAGCAGTTCCATGTCCTTTTTATGTTGAGGACACCAGAACTGCACACAGTACTCCAGGTGAGGTCTCACAAGAGCAGAGTAGAGGGGCAGGATCACCTCCTTCTACCTGCTGGTCACGCTCCTTTTGATGCAGCCCAGGATACGGTTGGCTTTCTGGGCTGCGAGCGCACACTGCCGGCTCATGTTCATTTTCTCATTGACCAGCACCCCCAAGTCCTTCTCCACAGGGCCACTCTGAATCTCTTCTTTGCCAAATCTGTAGCTGTGCCTGGGATTGCTCCGACCCAGGTGTAGGACCTTGCAGTTGTCATGGTTGAACTTCATAAGGTTGGCATCAGCCCACCTCACAAGTGTGTCAAGGTCCCTCTGGATGGCATCCCTTCCCTCCAGCATATCAATGATATGTAATCTGAGCATATAAGGAGCAAAAAGAATTCCAGCTATGCGTTCAGTCTGGTCTAAAGGAAAGTGTGTTGATTTTTTATCTTTTTACCCTTATCTGGCTGAAAAAAAAAGATACTTTATCAATATAGCAACAAAAAGTACCAGAATTTGCATCCTAGTATGAGGCATCGAATTCAATAAAAATCTCACATAAAAAAGTTTAAAGAGGGCTGCCTGAGGAACTGTGCAGCCTACTGGCTATTGATCTGTTTAGCTCATTTCAGAGCACTCAAAGGATTGCCTAAAAGTGAGGAAAACTAAAGCTGTACATTTGTATGGTGGCTGAAGGTAGAGAGGAACAATCAATCATTGATCCCTTGTATAGTTTTTGAATATTTGATATATGAGTCAATGGTGAAGCATTAAAAGAAGGTGTTTGTAAAAGAAGAAATAATTGTACTGCTAAACAACCAGAAAATAGTTAGTTTGAAAGGGTCTGTCTCTTCTTCTGGGCTGCAAATTTAGCTGATGCAGGCTATAATGTTGATCTAAGTGTTTTTCTAGAAAATATGAGCGGATGTAAGTCAACGTTTTGATTATGAAATTAGAATGATAAGAAATTCATCTAGGATTAAAACCTGGAAAATTATCAAGTAGGAATCACTGTCAGGAAGCTGCCTTGTTGATTCTTACAGACTGTGATACTTGGTGGTGTTTTCACCGTAGTTAGTAGAAAGTAATTGTTAAAACTTGCATGTGGCACAAATGAGCAATTGAACAATGCAACAGGACAACGTGAAGTCATATGTCCAGAACTGAGGCTTTTAGTGGGTTGCAGTGAGGAGAAGGACTTACACAATAATTAGCCATAGAAACAGAGGGCTTTTCCAGTAGGAATTGAGGTCATCCTTCATGATTCTCTTTGTACCTGGAGCACTCTGTCAAATCCTGGGGTGATAATTCCAGGAGAATCTCAAAAGGGAATGTCCATCTAATGGGGGAAAAGGACTAGAGTTGTTTCACAAAATCAAGTAGTTCAGTTTAGCAAATCACTCTAAAACTTTCTCCTAACATTTTTCTCCCCCTCCTCTTTTTTTTCTTTCACTTGAATAGAGAAGATAACATATCACTCTAAACAACGTGTGGGCTGAGGTTCATCTTCTACTGCTGGCAATTTTGAAATAAGAATTATCTTTTTTTTTCTTAATGATGACCATTAGTGTAAATGTCACCAAACTATGTTTCTGTATTCAAACTCTCATTTGTGTTATCTGGGAGAGCAAACTATGCACTAAGAGTGGTACGCTCTTTTATATCGATGTGAGACACCCCAATATCAAAACCAGCAACTCATTTCATCTGAACAAAATAAGGTTCAGAATTATGCCTAAAGGTGAAATCCCATAAGTAAGAAACAGCTAGCTTTTGTCTTTTTGTCAACAAAACATATAAAAATGCCCGTTCTTTTGACTCCATAGAGTCAAGTTAATACAGTTCTGTTTGTACTCTCTTGTTTCTATGGAAACAGTCAGTCTAATTTTAGGGAATACTCTTCACTCCTACCATTCAGTTAAGCTTTACATAAATCTATGTAGTACTACTGGTGTCTGTTGCACTGTCATCAGTGAAGCTCAAAATGCAGTTGGAGAGAATGCACACATTGGGTATGGAGAATGCAAGTGATGTTTTCAAAAAAGAAAAAACCCACCAAATTGAAACAAAATAAACAACCACAACAAACCAAATAAACAAGAAATCCAAGCTGTATGAAGCAGCGCTGTGTTTGATTATATGTGCGGTCATTGGATTTGTGTGAAATAGTATTAAAAGGAGAATCTAGCAGGAAGTGGTTCTCATGTAACTCAGATATGTAGCAGACCTCTGCCTTCTGGATGTTTAATTTTAAAATAATTAAAATATACAGTGTCACATGCACATATGGAAATGAAACAGAAAGGCAAATTGGAAGAGAAAGGAGCAAGATCTCTGCTTCTGCCAACACTGAAACGGGGACTGTCATCATAAGGTGCTGTCAGAATTTCCTCAGGAAAATGGTGCTTCCAAAAATCAGGGAGATATGATAGAGGTTTAAAAATTCCATCTCTAAGAATGGCTGTGTCCCAGGACTTAGGTCAAATAACAGCTCTACAAATACTTCTGCGTGCTTTAGCACAACTGATGATATTCAGGACACAGCATTAGGGAATGTATGGAAAGTGACTATAGCCTCAAGTACTTCATATTGACATCAAAAAATCTGTATTATTGAATCTAATAGGAGTGGATATAATCTGTGCAAAATTATATTAATGGAGATTCAGTGCCATGAAGAGTAACTAAGCCAATTACTGAATCTGAAAACAGCATGGGGCCTAAAGAAATCAGTGTGTGCATATCCACTTGTTTTTGGTTTGTGGCCGAAACCAAAACAGCTCTCAGCAACCTTGAGTATGCTTATGCAGGTTGACTTAGGCAGTAAACAAATACTCAACTATACACTGCATATCTGTTTGTAAATATGTTAACAAAGCTGCTTCAATTACTTCTCTAACAACAATCAACAATTGTAGAACACAAAATCACAGACAATGCATTATTAATTATTACACGCTTAACCTAATAACATTATTGTAGAACTAGCTGTGCTTATTCTCTCTCTTATTCTGCTACTTTTTATTATATTATGAACTAAGAGGAAGTTTTATGACTGAATTTTTTTGGTTCTATTTTCTCTCGGCTTTGGTCTTGGAATGCTATTCTAGATGTATGAATATTTATGAATGGCAAATGTATCATATGGAAAATATCATTATAGAACATGCAGATGGAAAAGGATCTTCACAGGAAAAGTATTCATGCTGCTACACTTAAATTTGCTAATAAGGAATTTGGGATAACTTTTACAATACGCTTTGGAGAGTTAACATAGATCCCAAAATACATGCACTGAATTATTCTTTCCTTGAATTGATGTGAACATAGTGGCTCATTTAGATTTACATTTAATAAACTGTAGTATTAAAATATTCTAGATAGAGATTAATTTACTGTTAACATTTTAAGGTGGGAATATGTGAAGCTTCTCATCCTTAGAAGTAACTTGGGCACTTGGAAGAGTAGCTCCCATTTAACAGGACTCTGGAGTGTTTTAAATGTTTTAACATGTTTTCCAAAATACTTTGAGTGAAATGGGACCATCTCTCCTAGTCGGAGCAGACATTAAATTTTCTAAAAGATAAAATTATCTCAAAACATTAACTGTTTAGAATTTAATCTACTCCCTACACTGAATAAGGGTTTTGTATGTAACCACAGAGTGTTCCAAATTGTCATAATGAGGCCTGTCATACCCAGCTTAGAGATTTATCTGGTTTACCCAGTGACATGAAGTAGCATTTATGCTCTGACCATTGTAGTGTCTTTAACTCTACATTAAGACAATCTATATTAAATTACTTCTAGAACTGCCAAATAATTGTTCTTAAAAAATAATGTGTAACAGTTGTTCTGTTTCTAGTTGTCTGGTGGCCATAAGTCTTTTCCTCCTTTCTGCTCATGCTCTAGCAAAAATAATTTTTCTGTACATGTCAGCAGACCCGTTGAAGTGCTTTAATTTGTGACTTGTGAAATACATCTTGTTAGAAGCAGGAAAAGCTACCCCCAGAAGAGTACAGTTGGTGGCAATGCAAGAAAGACAAAGGAACTGGCAGCAGAACAACACACTGCTGGGAAAGCATCTGTGCTTTAAAAAATTGTGTGGGGAGGGAAGAGAGAGCCGTGTGTGAGGTAGAAGCTGTGGCTCCTGACTTATACAAGATCAAACTAATAAATTAAAACACTCGTAACAATTTTAGTTCATTTATTCAGTTCTACTGCTTCCTATTTTGACAGGGTTAATAGGAACTTATTCTTTATAGAGGCTGCCAGAGATGTACTCTGGCCTGGATGCTTAGAGAAATCTTTAGAACACATGCTGAAAAGCCTAACTTGTGTCCTGACCTACCCTGTGTTGTCTTATGCTGCTCTTCTGACCAGTCCCATTAAGTCATAACCATCTCTGAAGTATATATAACTCTCAGCAAGACATAGCTGGATGTTTGATCTACTCTGGTGCCTTTATTCCTTTTGATGTTTCCTGACAACATGCATGGATGCTGCTTCCCCTAAAATTATGTCTTTTCTAAAAGAAGCAGAGTTTACTTTTTGTCATAAACTTGTATGTATGGTGGGTTAGCGCGGGATAGGGCTTACATAGCTTTACAAGCTCTTGGTTTCCCAAAGAGCACCTTGCCAGACGAAGCTTAGGAAGGAGCCTTAATTTTTCTCCAATGGCTGTGATTATAGTCTCAAGCACTGTGGTAACAGTACATTGAAGGAAAATTTTCCTTAGCATCCCAGATATGAAAAACCTAACATGGGGTAGCCCCATTTGCAACGTCAGTTTTACAAGTAAAAGCGGAAATGGAAACCATTATGGAAGGCAGAAAAGAGCCTAATGTTTTTAATCTGTCATATGGAGATATCCCATGGAAAGACTATTTCACAGCTTCCACCCACTCTTAGGACATTAGCTTCATTTTCAGAAAATGTGGTTTGCTTAAAAATCATTAAATGTACAGCTAAATCTAACTTGTTCTGTATTTTTTATATTTTGAGGAACTCCCCACTGTTTAACTGTGTATCTCTTTCGAGAATAGACTAAAAAGTAACTTGTCAAGACTAACTGGCTGAATTTCTCAGTAACTGAAAAGGAGCCCTTGCAAAAGGAATGGATTATTTGTAAGATGTAGGCATGTGACTCAATGTGATAACATCACAGCAACAGAACAACTCAGTGATCTTTCTTTAGCTACAGCAGAAAATGAAGTGTAATAACTAATATGTTTTCTCAGCTTTGATGCTGTATCTTAGGAATACATAATAATTTAAATTTGTTCGGTGTATGGTTAAATCCTTATGGTTCTATGTGTAACAAACATAAGCTAACCCATAAGTATAAGCAAATTAAAAATTTAGGTGAAACCTAGCTGTTAATATAATTTTTCAGAGAAAAAAAACAGGTGAAACCTGGTGATAATTTAAGTTTGTAGGCTTTGTTTGGCTTTAGTATCGTGAAACTAGTGTCTGATCAGAACTGAATTCAGAAGATTTTCCTCTTATGAAAGAAAGTGAAAATAGCCTTTTAATTTCATTTTATCCCCCCCAATTTATTCCATTATTTTTTTATTATTTTATGCAAAAAAATCCATATTTCCTGCATATTCTAATACCTAGAAATAGTAAATTTAGAACAAAATCAAAGGGCCAAACCTATATCATAGAGGCAACTTTTCTTGTTTGTCTAACAAGTGAATGGTTAAATTCAGTTATGTTATTTATGTGTAAAAATATTAGACCATTTCACTTTACCGTATTTCCCCAATAAATTGTGCGTCACATTTCACCATATTCTTGATGTTTTCAGAGGATTACTACAATAAATTTTACTTAAAGAAACATTGTGTACCAAGCTTGGAAAGCATGAAATGGAATAGCAGTAGACTAAACAAGAATGCCTAGTGTCAAATGATACTATCATTCTCTTCGTGGCACGGTTCACAGTCATTTTTGGCTGGCTTATAGACCTGAGAGTATTTTTGTGTTAGCTGGAGAATTTCTTACTAAAGTCTGTTAACAATCAGGAAAACTGTCTGCAGTCCAAGCATCTCACCATGTTTGCAATACATCAGAAAACCCTGATAGATTTTCAGCTGCCATCAAATTAAAAAAGCAGCTCTTAGGGAGCCATATATTTACTGTGAATCTCACAGATTAGAATGGGACAGTTTATAAACTTACAGAAATAAGAGATGGGAGAAGGCTGGTTTGTTCCTTACATGGGAAATTTGAACACAGCGTAGCAGGTCTGAATAGCTTGCTATAATTTTCTTTGCAATTATAAACAGGAATGTAAAAGTGAAATATTTACAATACCTTTCCAAAGAGCAGAATGATGGGTTATTATTTTAACTGTTTGCATTGTCACTAAGCACTCAACACTCAAAGAATTCATGGGCTGATGGTACAGACCCACAGCTTCTCTATGAGGCTTCTAGCCTTGGTATTAAACATGAAGTAAATATGTCCAGCATTGACATTTTAAGATACATAACTGAAGAACTGTAACTCAGAACACATCTTGTCTTTTCCTTCTAGGGGGAATAAGAGTTATGTCTGAGAAATATTTTAAGGTAATTTCCTTCTACCTGAACATGGGCTGGTATTTGGAAGACTGAAGTGTTGCTGTCTGCACTGTCCTTGCCCTATACATACTCAGATAAATAATATACATGCAAGTTTTTATGTCATTATATTTTGAAAGACTTTCCTCTAAATGAAAATGGTGGATGCCATCTTTCAGGCTACAAATTGTCTGTCTATTAAAACAAAAGATTTTAATACATGTATTTCTCCTCTTTACAGGTAAATAAACACATACTAAAAAGTAACAAATTAATAGAGTGCCATGTGATAAACAATGACAGCCATAGTAACTGTGGGGTCCCTTATAACTAATTTTCCAGCAAGAAAATTATTGCTTCTAGCTAGAAGGATGGCATTCTGCTTTCATCCCAGTTGTCCTGTTGCTACAGGGATGTTTTGCATATGTTGTGTGGAAAGCTGACATGTAGAGAGGTCAGCTTCTACATTGCCTTTCAGCTATCTTAACTGTGGAGAAAACAAATGAGGTTTTAATCCTTTTAAACTGTTCACTGGAAAGTGACAGTGTGCATTAAGTAGGCGAAAGAGTTGGTTTTGGTTTTCGTTTTGGATTTTTTTCTTTTAATAATGCCAATAAGGCAGTTGATTTGGGGGAGTCTTTTATCGTTTAAAGTATTTTGAAAGCTGACATTCTAGTTCCCTTGATAAAATCAAATAGAACTGACTGACAATGTAAGTGTTATGGAAATCATTCAAGAATCCTATTGTGTGCTGAAGTGAGTGTGTACATGATCTATATTTACCATATAGGAAGAGAAATATGCACACATTTAGCTAATTTGTGTCTCTGCCATAAACATCTAACAGCTTGATTTCATATTTCTAAAGGTGATTTCTAACAGCTTGATTTCATATTTCTAAAGGTGATTTCTAACAGCTTGATTTCATATTTCTAAAGGTGATTTCTGCCCTTGTAACCATTTCCATTGCAAAGTGGGCTGGTTTTCAAGTTGTTGGACAATTTCATGCAACAGTAAAAAGTTCTAATCCTCTTAATTTGCTTTTGAGAGTAGAGAAACTATTTCATATACTTTCATTTTCTTTTTTTTTTTCAGAAGACTAGTTTATCTAAGAAAATCCTTCTCACTGGATAGAACTTAGTACATTGAGCTAGACAGACAATGCAAAGTGCTGTCTCTGGGTGACCAGCCAGACATAGATTTTAGGATGAGGTTCTACTATAGTCCTCAGAAATGCACTTCACTTCCAAAGCACAACATCAAATTGAGTCAGAAAGAAACAAAAACATTTTCAGGGTTTATTTTCATGAAATATTGGAGAATTCTAAATGTATGGATTTGGCTTGAAGTATTTAGAAAAATGTTGAAATAAGATTTCTTAAAGTATTTGTTGAAGGAAACTGAAATCTGCATCTGAGGAAAAAGTCACTGAAAAAAAACCCAAAATTTCTGGTTTGGTTTTTTGTTTTGTTTTGTTTGGGTTTTTTTTGTTTTGGTTTTGGGTTTTTTTGTTTGTCTGTTTTGGTTTTTTGGGGTTTTTTTTTGGCTGCTATAGTATCTATGTCCAGAGCTTTCACTGCACTTCCATATAACCACAGCTAAACTATTCTGTGTTGAGGTTTCCACCTTAGCTCCCTCCTGGTCATCACAGCACATTGAAGCTCTACTGGGATGTCCTTAAGAGAACTTTTGGAAACACTGTGATTACTGGTGCCTCTTCTATTAGCAGGAGAAACAAAGAGAAAAGTTCTTTAATTTAGCATGCTAAACTAGAGGTTGTGATTTCTAAATTCATAGTGGAAAGTCAATCTGGGTATCTTTTACTTAATAAAAATATTAATTCTGTTAAATTACATTTTTTTAAATCTGCAGTCAGTTATATAAAAGATGACATTGAGATCTGCAAACTAGATGTACTTTGTTCTAAAGCCAGGCTATAGACACTATGTTGTGTTACACTGAAAGTCACCTCAAGACTTATCTCATTCCATGCTCTCATACAGTTAAGAACTGTTTGTCCCTTTTGAAGTAAAACCCTATGTAAAGGTAGAAAGCAAAACACTTAGTTGCCTGAAGTCCTAGTAGTTTAGGGTTTCTTAGTGGGTTTTGGTTTTGTGGATTTTGATTTTGTTCCCCCCTACACCCTTCTATGAGTTGAGTCTCATTTGGACAAGGAAAAAAACTTCAGTAGTGTTAATATCGTGAAAAATAGATTAGGGTTTCTGAATGAAATGTGACATGAAGCAAAAGGGGAAAAAACAGTTTTTACCAGATTCCCTTTATGAAAGACAAATTAGCTTGAAAGAGAAATTCTTATCAGGGAGGTATCTGTGATGTTTTCCCACAGAAATCACAAGTGATGTCTATGACTACTATGTAGGTGCAGTAATAGTTTACAACTGAAGTAAGATTTCTTTGTATATGACAAGGCTGTGACCAACTGAGAAGATTTTAGGTTCTGGTTTCAGGATGTGTGTAAGTTTACATGCATTTATGCATGAGACAGACAAACATCAATGGGTTTTAAACTATGCATTCACATTTTTATTTGGTTGTAATTGAAAAAATCACAGTAGCCTCGGATCCTGTACACTTCAGGGGTAAGCTAATGCTAAGCTTTGGTTTGGTTTTGTTCGGTTACAAAAACTGGAAATGCTCAAAAAATATCATTCCTGTTCACACATTCCTCTTGTTTCAATACAAGAACATTAATTCATGTTTGTGTAGCTAAAAAAATTTTCTTGCTACAAGAGTAGCAGAATCCTGTCTGGTACAAGATGAACAAATTTCACCATTTCCTATTGCCAGCATGTTGAGACACAGAAATATCTAAATTATAGTTTGTGTATATGTATCATCTAAGAATACCTCATATGTTTGCTAGAACAGGAATGAGATGGGAAAAATAATAATTTTAGAATACTATGCTGTAAATAATTCTTTTCTCTAAAGGTAAAAACCCTTTGCAAAATGTTTCAAGGAAAGAATTTTCCAGAAGAAAGCCAGCTGCATTCCTATTTGAGGAGACTGAAGAAAAATGATGTAGTGCCGATTCTATAAATTTATGGATGAGGAAAAGCAGAAATCCTCTTTACTATATTTTCTGAAAGCTTAAGAAAAGCCAGATGGGATTCTCAACTACTTTTGGTTGAGTCAAAGGCCTTCTGAAATGGGCCGGAGACAGAAATGTGGGCTTGCCACTGGTTGGTAATAAAAAAATAAAATAAAAAGGGAGAAGGATCCCTTCTTTACCACATATGTGTGTTGAAGTGAATCCTGCTGTTCATCTTCACAGCAGACCACATTATATCATTAGCATACTTATCAGCCAGTGGGTTTTACTGATGAAGAGCAGATTTATTTCTTTTTCTCTGAAAAGAGTGGTTGAGCAAAGACTTAAACATACACAAACCCCTTATTTTTGTTTGCTAATGTAAACAAAGAAGGAAAGAAGAGGGGCAAAACAGGGCTGTTAGAGTCAGCATTTTACATTAAGTCACTCTCCCTCTGCTTCAGTCCCTGCAGCACTCTGGCACCCCTGCTGACAATAAGCATTTTCCAAAGTCAGTCTATCAAAACATTTGGTATCTGCAACAGCCCTCTCAGTGCTGAGATACATCTGTGCAGTGAGTTTTAAACAAAGCTACACGCCCCAGCCCTGTAGAGCCAAAAACTGCAGTAACCTCATGCGTGAATGCATTCAGGTTGTACTCCAGAGGCTCTCCAGCACTGGGGAAAGTGATGTTCTGCAACCAGGGATGCAAAGAGAAAATACGCAAAAGGCCTATCTGAGCTAGCCCAAAGTGGGCTGCTTCACAAGTGGCGGTGGCAGCTTGGTGTTGGGTGCTGTAATGAAGCTAGCAGGTCTGTTCAGTACTCTCTCGTGTGACTGCTTGTTCTGCAATTTAGGCTGCAGCATTGCAGTGCTGGGTTATCTGAGTTTAGACCAAGTATATTCTGCTGCAGTTGCACCTCTGTTGTTCTGTATACTGAGTGCTTTGTTTGTTGTTCAAAATAATTTCACAGTGTCTTGTACTTAAAATATGGGTCTAAAATTATAGACGTGAACTTCGCTTGTTCCTTGGGAGAATCAGTGGATCTTTTCTCAAAATACTTTTTGTTGCTTGTTTTGGTTTTGTTTTTTTTTAAATGCAAGTGAACGAATAAAAAGAATAAAAAAGCCCTAGTGTTAATTTGAAAGCTCTATGCAATAACTAAAGAAAGGAAGTCCATAGGGTTTCTCCATGTGGTAAACTTTTATGAAAGTCAACAGCAGATTTGTCTGGAAAAGAAGTGAATAGGAAATTTAGGTTTTGACCAAAACAATGTTATTAATAATATTATTATTAATAATCTTATTAATTATTATAAGCTTTTTAAACATAGTCTTTAAGTGAATGTCTACTCACTAGTTTTGAACTGTTGTGCATTTCCCGTGTTCTGGAATTATTTTCTACATGTGGTTGCTACCTGCATTAATTTGCCTTAAAATGAGCAGAGTAGGTAGCTGGAGTTCATGCAAGAGAGATGCAGTCCCAAAGAGCACTGGAGACTTATTTGTTCTGATGAAGCAGAGGGGCTCTGTGTTCTGACACAGAACTCTTTCTTTATTTTCATAAATGTTGTATGTATGCAAGAAGGATATGAGAATTGCTTTAATTAATCATAATTTGTATCTTGGAAGAATTTAATATCTTGCTTTTGCTTTCCTTCTCTTTTTTCCCTTTTTCCCTTGGGTTTTTTTTTTATCCCATCCTTTTTTTTTTTTTTTTTTTTAGCTATTTCAAACATTCATCCTTCATCTCATCAGTTAAAACTCTTTGGGAAATACCCTGAATTTGCTCTCTGTTGGAGAAATCATCAGAGTGTGTTCATATTAAATGAAGATTAGAATTTTGCACCTGACTGAATATGAGAATAAATTCATTATTCATATGAATTAGCTATGATTTTCCCAAACTGATTTTACAGAAACTGATTCTAAACCTACACAATAATGTGCATCAATCCATAGAGTTGTACCGATAAATATTTTAGAAGGAACATCTTAAAAGGTATTTAACATCAACACTAACATCTTTCTTGTATGCATAATGGAAAAAGCAATAAAAAAGAAAAAAGTGAAAGAAAAGGTGTGTTTATAAGATAGGCTGAGCAGACTCCTTGCACAGATTTTAGAAAAAAGAATTCTAAGCTTTGAATTACCCACTATTCTCTTAATTCTGCTCCAGCTGAAGTCAATGAATCTAATTGAACTGCCAGTGCAATTAGGGGGAGGTGAATTAAGCCTGTCTGCTGGGAGCTCTAGCTGGGAAAGGGAAATGTGGTATATAAGCAGGCTAAGAGCTTAGGAGAAGTTTTTCTGTGACAGTCTTCAGAATCTGTGATCTACTATTTCAGTAGTGGAAGGCAGAGATCACTTTTAAAGGGTGATAGAGTGTGTCTTAGTAAATGGGGAAATGATGTAATTGTACATGCCATCAAAGTAATCAGATAATGTAACTGAAGTACTCAGTACCTGCTGATATGGAAGGTGAGAAATTGAGAGCTTCAGAATAAGAGCAAGGATAACAGGGGAGTGTAAAGACTGTTATTGCTGTGCTGATTGGTGCATTTGTCATAACGAAAGCTGCTGACTGCTCTGGACTTTGTGTTAGAATATGGTCTTCTTACCAGTTGCGTGAGTGGCCTACAAGTTCAGCCTGAGCTTGGAGGATAGAATTAATGTGTGAATATAAGCCTTTTAACAAAGGCCCTTGCTTGCTTCAGGCTCTTTCTGATACATGATTTCTTCTGCTATTTTTTTTTTTCTTGATATTTAGCACTTTTGTTGCTGGCTACGAATCTGAGAGAAACAGACAACTGAATGGGCTGCGAAGAGCTCACTGTTTCTCTGCCTTCACTTCTAACACCTTCTTGTTGCTTGATTTTCTTGCTGTTTCTTTATCGCATGTTATTTAGAGGAATCAGGAATATATTTATCTTCTCTTCCCCACTGTCACTGATGGATTTGTTTTGTTATAGAGAGAAATATATTTGAAAAAAAACCCCAAACAATAAATATTTTAATGACTAGTAACAGTAAAGAACATACAAAGCTATAGCAATAAATGACTAGGAATTACAATTACCTTCCTTTTTTTTTTGCATGTCTAGTACTAAACCAGTATTCTGGATCTCTGTGAATCAGCCAGTCACTAAAAGCCCCAGAAGAAAAGAACTGATAAAGCTCCAGAACAGAGGCATATTAGGGCACCAGTGTTTGATATTTATTTTTGCACAATTGCAAAAGAATAGGCATTTCAGATAGTCAAAAAATACATGCCATTGATTCACCTTTCCTTTTTAATTTTTTTACCCATATTTTTACTCACTTTTCTTTCACCTCTAGGTCAGTTAAAGGGGTTGAAGTGTTTTTTATTGAATAAGACTCTCTCTTCCAGTAGAGGCTACCCCTTAATTGAATCAGAAGGCTTGTGACTTAGGCAGAATCCTTCCGTGTGGCTTTTTTTAACCACTAGCTTTGTCATATTCTGACTCATAAATCACTGAGGTGGGGGAAAGGGAGAAAGAAATGGGTTGATAGTTCTCCTTACATAGTGCAACATGAATCTGGCTTTCTGATACTGCAAATATGGGTGTTCCTTGGGAATTGTTTTGCTCCTCATTAGGACTTGGTCATGTCCAGTTATAAAGACATCATTTCTGCTCTTTGGACCTATATGTTCTGATGGTCTGAATCATGCTTCTCCACTGATACCTCATTGGTTTGACTAGGGGAATGAGTAATGCTGTCATCCTAGTTAGCTAGGGAAGAAGCTTAGATCTGATATTCAGCTTCTGACACCTGATCATATAAAGCAGTTCAGAACAACTGAGATACTGCCTGCTGGGTCAGGGCTGCAGGAGCTGCTTCTGTTTAAAGAAGATACCCAGTACATCTATCATACCGGTGGCTGTACCTGAACCTGCAGTAAGTAAAATGATCTTTTCTAGGAAAAGTGGTTCCGGGTACCTGAAACCAGCACACCTACATTCTTTTTAGCCTTTATTGTGCATAAAATGACAGTGGAAAGTTCTACTAAAGCTGTAAAGTTAAAGCAGGTCACATGGGATTGTTTTTTTTTGTGTGTGAGAGCTAAACACTAACCCCTTCATGGTGTTAATCTAGTAAAGATACAGCAAACAGGTCTAAAATTTAGGCTGTGCTGGCATCTAGTATCACACTTGCTGTAAGAAGTTAATAAGGTGGCATTAGCTGGTGCCAGCTTTCCCAGACATACTTTGCTTTGCAACATTAGCAGGGTTGTTAGGCACATACATTGACAATTTAGCTAACAGCATGTACTCTGTCTGGTGAAAGTAGTAATAATAAAAAAAAAAAAAAACCAAACCTCTATGGGTGGATTTTATAGGATTTTGCTTTAATTTTTATTTTTATTTTTTAATCCTGATGGAGTACAAGAATGCTGTAGGTCTTACAGTGTGCTACCCAATGTCCTGAACAGACACAAAAAGGCTGTTAATGAACTTGCACATGTCCAACTGATTATTCTAGTGTTAATTAGACCTCCATTTTTGCATATTCTAATTCCATGGTCAAACTGGGCAATTCAATTGCTTGAACCTCTGATTTGCAAATTTGAGCAACCTAGATTTAAGGCTGAATACACCTGTAGCTGCAGGTAGCCCTGACAGAAGGATGCAGCTGTGGAAATAATGAGCATACTCAGAAAAATCCTTCCATTATCATTATTCCAAGTTGTCCCTGAGGCAAAGGGGGCAATATGGTAGGTTGCCATTTTGATCAGTTTCAACTCTTGAAAAAAACCAAAGCCAACCAAAAGCCAAAAAAAGGTCCCCAACACACCCCAAACCCAAAAAGCCAGACAGTAGTTACAATAGAATGGGAGAAACGCAGATAAAAAAACAGGTGGCTTTGGAGGGAATAATTAAGGCTCTAGTTTGTCTTCCTACAAAAGTCCCTGCAGAAGAGGTATTTGGTCTGATGTTCTCTCTGAAGATTAAACTGTGGCATCTCAAAGAAAGACTTGTACAACTTCTAGAAATTTTTCTGCCCCAGGTGCTTTGAAATACAGGTGGGATGTAAATATTTTGGTATTTTTTCTGCTATGGAAGCAAAAATTATTAATATGTCTATTGATGGGGAGCCATTGTTCTATTTGTCTGTTGGCATATACTCTCTGTGACACCCAGAGCATGTAGCATTTGTCTGATGAACTCTGCTGTTAAAAATTTGTTGAAGACAAGCTCCAGGTAGACACAGAAGGTATTTTTGTTAGTATACTAGCTAGATGAAAGTGTTTATGGAATTAAAGCTGCATAGTGTCTGCCAGTGTACTGCTAATCTGTAGATACTTGAACAAGAAAGTGATGACAGTATTAAAATAGGCTTCACCTTACATCTAACTGAATAAGGCAAGAAGAGCAGAGAAGGTATATGATAGGAACTGTAGGTGCTCCAAGCCCCTAATCTGTTCTCTAATTGATACAATTAGGAATACACAGGCATAAGAGAAATGGCAGGTGTAAGGAGGCATAGAAGATAGTAAGGAAAGAGGGATAAGCTCTTTTTAGGAGCTGGATCTTTAATGTGGCAGTGGATGTCCTATTTCTTCAAAAGAGGGACAGAAATTACAATGAGGTCAGCCTTTGGAAGGTAAAGGGACAGAAATAAGACAAGAGACACTTGCTGCCCTCTCCTATTTCCCAAAAGTGCTATTTGTTTCCTAAAGTGTTGGGGATCTTCAAGGCTTCCCACTTCTCCCCATCAGAGCCTATTCTGCAGAGCACCCTTGAGATGGGAAAAATCAGCTGTGCTGCCAAATAAAGAAGTGCTGAGTGGGCTTGTAGGAACCCAGTGCTGCTGCCCCAGTTCATCCCAGCTCATGACCAGTGAGAGCTACTCAGTGCCTGCTCTTACTACTTCTAGAAAATTATTGCCTGTCCTCACATCTGAGAGTATGAAGGTTTTTTCAGTAGGGCACTTATGCTAAAAGCAGAATTTTATGCTATATTTTATGTATGTAGCTTTGAACTTTGCAAAATGTAATGATCAATTCTGAATTCAGCAAAGTATTTAAAAATTCTAGGACCATGTCAATTACCTGTTCTGCTAACAGAATTTATTAAATGGGCATTGCAGGTATCCTTAAAGCTACAAGAGCTATGCTTCAGTCAAGGGCAGAAGTGAAATTCAGGCCTAAATAAGGTAAGGCATCACTGTTTAGCTTGTATGCAACATTATAAGTTTATGTCAATGTTGAACCATATGCTTACAAGCCAATCCTTAAATAACCAAGAGCTCTATTAATTACATATACCTTTTTGAGATAATGTTTTGGTTAAACTGTCATTTCCTTTTTGTCCTTAAAATAAAATGGGATGTCAGGAAATAAAGTAGAAGAAAAAAAACGTTGTTAATTATTTCAGTAGTGAACTTCGGCAAATCATCTTTCAGCATTTGCCAGACAGAACCTGAGGTAAAAATTAAGGCCTTGCTATTAAGGATATTTATATATGCATATACCTCAACTGTACTCATTGTCCTGTTAAAGTGATTTAAAACTTGTAAGAAAGATACTTTACATCTTGGAAGACTTTGTTTCCTACTCCTGAAAGGCTGAAGTACTTTCCACATTAGCAGAATGACTGTCTGGTGTGACGAGTGATGCCTGCAAGCTTTCAACCAGCTATTCTTATTGTATTTTCAGGCAGCAAGAAGCATTTAAATAGTATCAGTGTGGGGCATGTGATTTGCTCACCAGTTTTCCACTTTCTAAGAGTCTCCGAAGTGAGTTAATAAGGCTGTTGCTGTATTACAGTGTTTCTGTTCAATAATTTTTTATGAAAAATCATGATAATGCACTGTGTTGAAAGTGAAGTAAGTGTATCAAGTAATATTGCAAATGAAATTAAAAGCTTAATTCAGGCTAATGATAAATCAGCAAAGTTTATGAATCGGTAGACTTTAATTTGGTTTTATCGCCTTTTAATTAATTTCTGACTCTTCATTTCACTGGAAGTGTTAAAATGTCTACTAGATAAAAGTCACAGAAAATTATCAACAGAAAAGTGTGAGATTAGTGCTGACTGTGACAAGTTTAGAAGATTTAGCTGTGAGATTTGCCAAGAAGGCAAATGGCATCTTAGGGTGCATTAGAAAGGGAGTGGTTAGTAGGTCAAGAGAGGTTCTCCTCCCCCTCTACTCAGCCTTGGTGAGGCCGCATCTGGAATATTGCGTCCAGTTCTGGGCCCCTCTGTTCAAGAAGGACAGGGAATTGCTTGAAGGAGTCCAGCGCAGAGCCACAAAGATGATTAAGGGAGTGGAACATCTCCCTTATGAGGAGAGGCTGAGGGAGCTGGGTCTCTTTAGCTTGCAAAAGAGGAGACTGAGGGGTGACCTCATCAATGTTTACAAATATGTGAAGGGTAGGTGTCAGGATGATGGAGCTAGGCTTTTTTCAGTGATATCCAGTGATAGGACAAGGGGCAATGGGTGTAAACTGGAACATAGGAAGTTCCACGTTAACATCAGGAAGAACTTCTTTACTGTAAGAGTGACAGAGCACTGGAACAGGCTGCCCAGGGGGGTTGTGGAGTCTCCTACACTGGAGATATTCAAGGCCCGCCTGGACAAGTTCCTGTGTGATGTACTGTAGGTTACCCTGCTCTTGCAGGGGGGTTGGACTAGATGATCTTTTTAGGTCCCTTCCAACCCTTGGGATTCTGTGATTCTGTGATTCTGTGATTGTTATACCTGGAGACACCACAGGATAGAATTGTTCTTGCCTCAGTACTCTTAAAGATTAAAGAAGGAAATCCTGTCACTTTAGGATACTTGCTGATTTCCTCTTCATATGATGGTAATTACTTGTGAGTATATAAAAGGAGATAGGTCTGAAGCACAGATGTGAATTTAAAAAAGGTTTTTTTCTCGGTCAAAAATTTTTTATTGCTTCAGCTATACAAAAGGACAAGGAAAGCTATAATGGCTTTCAGCTTTGTCATAGAGGTGAAAAAATTGGCTGAATTAAGCAGAGAGGGGATTTCTTTTTAAGTTGCTGAAGTAATTTTTCTTCATTGTTGTAATAGGAAGATTTTTCTTATTTAATTTCAGGCTTTAAGGTCAGGGAAATAAAGTATCGTCAGATCAGACAGGAGGACATGTAATATCACAGTACATTTCTTCTCAAAGTATAATTCTCATTTTTGAAACTGTTTGCTTGTTTAGTTATCTTTTCATTTAATCTTGGATTAGGAATTTAGTCAATCATTACTGAATCACACCAAGAGACCGTACAGGATGAATCAGATACTGATTCAGAGTGCTGCTGTACCATGTCAGCCTTGTCACTGTGATTGACTTTTGGTCTTGTCCCTGCCAACTCACACTCAACTCTGTGCCATTCCAGAATGGTATATTATCTGTTTTGAAATCTTTTACTGCTCAGATAAATTTAGAATGTTTTAAGATAACCTCATTGCTGACTGTTATGAGGTGATCCTGCAGTGTATACCAGTTTTCCTTGCTAAGAGAATAAGACTCATCAGATTAAATGAGGTGTGTGCATTCCTCAGAATGCCTGCTAGGATTAAGGACTTAACTTGGAACAACTGTACTCAGAAATATTGGTACAAATTAATTTAGAACTTGTGTATTCTACTGTTTTCTCAAGCTACAGGAGCTTGCTGCCAGGGGCATCCATCTTATTTGAGCTATGTAGGAGAAGAATTTGAAATACAAAGAAACAAACAAGCAAAAACAAGGTAGTAAAATATGTAATGGAAATATATCAGTTGCAAAGAATGTGGGACCTTGATTTTGCTTTAGAAATATATTCAGAAGTTTATTATAATTGAAGTAAATGTGCAAGAGCTTTCTATTCATAAGTACCTATATTTATGTAAACCAAATGACAGTTCGGGCACGTTTGTTGTTGATTGAGGATAACAGGTCAGGGTTTGAAACAAAATTGCCCTATCTGTTTCATATTGAATTACCTTGTAGATTAGCAGCATGAAAAACTGATTAAGTTCTGTACAGTAGTCTATATCACAAATATAAAAGTATATATTGTACAGTATTTTATATAAAAGCTGGATCAAATGTCCACACTGTGAAGTCTATTTAAAAGCTCTGTCTCCCTTAATGCAGTCAAACAACTTCAGTTTTGTTGAGCTGCCATCTCCTTGGTAAACAGTATTTTTCCTTGGTAAACAGTGATTCTCCAAGTGCTAAATAACACAATTCTCTACTAATAAGTAACTGCTTACATATACTATATATTTTCAACAGAGTAAATCATACATCCTTAGGAGTGCTGGAGGCTGAAACACTAAGAGAGCATCTAGGAGGATATGATACCATATAGAAATGACACTTAGCTTTACAGGCTCTGGATTAAAAAAAGCCCCACCACAACACAGCAGCAGCAAAACAGGTCAAAACTTGAGAGAGAACCAAAATTTGATGAGTTTCAAACTCAAGATGTCTGTATGAAATTGATTTGCACCTGTGGTTGCACCACAGAAAAAACTTTTATTTTTTTGTAGTTGAATAAACTTGGTCTTCAATTGTGGAACACTGCTCTTGCTATGAGTTACACAGCTCTTCACTGTTCCTCTCATCCTGCTCAAATACCAATCAGAATAACTCTTTTCAGAAGAACACTCTGTCCCAATTGAAAGACAAGCATAAAGCATGACTTACACCTGTATTACGTCCTAGTGGAGGGAGGAAAAATGAAAATATATGTCACAGGCAAAACAAAGCTTTTTCAGATATCTTACGCAGTATTTAAAATCTCTAGATTTTAAATTTTGAATCTCTAATGCAGTATTTAAAAGCAGGGTTTCAAGGACTTTTCCAGGAACAGCTATTGGGATAAATGAACATGCAGGCTAAATAGAGTCCACAGTTTTCAACAATGTTCATGTAAGACCATAGTTCCTGCAAAATTCCTTCGATGCTCTTTCCTTCCATTAGCAGGCATTGGATTATACTGGCTTTCAAACAGTAGAACTAAAGAATCAGGAAAAATAACTGTGTTATTTAGTGATACACGTGTTGAAAAACACATATGTAAAAACACGTATTGAAATATGTGAATATTGAAATATAAACCCTACATATTAAAATTTCTGAGAGAAATCTTTACTCCTAATAAAAACAGTAAAATGAAATTATCTTGCTGGACTAACAACAAGGAGGAGAAGGAAAAGAAAAAACCTGAAGTAAAATAAAAGTATTTAATAATGACAGTAATTTTACATTTTTACATGTTACGGGATCTTCTAGTCCTTGCATATGTTCAGCCCAATGAATAATGTGCATCTCTGCCCATCTTTCAAGCTGCAATGTGTATTGATTTAAAAGGTGAGATGCGAGAAACCCCGTCAGTAGGCTGGGGAGCAGCTGCTTCTGTAAGAGGAAAGAGAGCAAATGAATAGTGAAGTGCAAAACAATCATATGCACATATTAAAATGCTTTAGTCCTCGGGACTGGGTATTTTCTGAAACAAATGACAAAAACCAAGACCTTCAGAAAGACTCCTTTACCAGATTATAAAATGTAATAGTATATCAATGAACCGTTTTCACCTTCATTGAATTTTCCAAACAATTGCTATCTTTTCCCCTGAGAAATGTCTTAATTATTTTTAGCCAGTCTGCATCCTAGTCTTTAAATATTGTTGCCTTTCTGTGAAACAAAATTAAAAGATACCTGCTGTGTTCAATTTCTTGATCAACATGAGCTTGAGCTAAAACTCAGTAAAGTTGGCCAGTTGATTTTGGGAGGCCAGAACCCAGCTGCATTTCATTTCTAATTTCAGTGACTTCAGTATTTCAGAGTTGGCTGACAAAGGCAGGCGTGATTGATTTATTTATCTTTATACCAGTGGCAAGAAAGCTTTGGAGATGAATAAATAATATCTTGAATCTCTTCACAGTTCTATGCTAAGGGATGAATATTCTGAGGTAGAAGGTAAAAGATATTTGCAGTTCAAAACACACTGCATTTTTGCTCATGGTTACCATATGATTATGGACTTGCAGGAATCTATGACATTCATGGGTATGGTGTATATTTAGTTTCTCATTTAAAGTTGTAGTGGTATGTAGGTTAGGCTCAATGTGGCAGGAGAGCATATCCCTGGAAGTGTTCAAGGCCAAGGTAGACAGGGCTCTGATCAACCTAGTCTAGTGGAAAGTGACCCTGCCCATAGTAAGGTGTCAGAACTTTAGGTGATTTTAAGTTTTTTTCAAACCCTAACTGTTTTTTGATATATTTTTGTGAATAAATCCACATATATCTGCATATTTCACATTGCATTAATGAGCTTTGTTCTTACCTTTCATAGATAGTACTGGTGTAGGTGCACATCAGACGGGTTTCCTCAGCGTTCTCTAATAGCAGACTGTATTTTTAGTCAACCAAAGGTTTGCCAGACTAGGATTATTACTATCCTGTCACAGCATTTAGTACTCCTAGTCAGAAATGAGGAAGCTATTGAAGAAGCCAGAGTACCAAAATGGATTGAAAACACTACCACCTAGCTGGGAGATGGAAGTAGGCATGGGAGTGGAAGGGAATTTTTCTCAGTGTGGTTAAGAGTATTTTACATAGTGATCTGAAGACTGAGGCAACATTGTACTTGTCATATCATCAGAAAAGGGATGTTGTTGAGAGGTCTGGTGTGAGTCTGACCTCTGCAAAAAATAATCAGGAATGTGTTAGAACACTTTAGACTCTTTGTCTCCAGCTTACATTGGCATGAGAAAAACTTGAGAAGCATGAAATTCTTCCAGGATGGAGCAAATATTTGTCTCTTAAGCCTCCCATAGTCCTTTCCTTTCCTCTTCATCCTCTGCTAGTAGCAGTCCATGACTTCAAGCAGCAACAGGTATCTTCTTGACTTCAGGTTCTGAACAAGTACTCTGCCTTTGCTTTCCCTCCTTTGAATGGCATCAAATAAAACGTAATTGATTTTAGGACTGTTCTTGACACTTTCCTGCCTTGAGTTCTCATGCTTAAAAATTAATGCTTTTAATTCATATTTTAGGAGAGCTTTTGCATATCTTTGATTCCCAGCAGCAGTATTAGTCTTGACTCTTTAGACAGATTCACTGTTATTTTACACGTATACACACACACAAACACACACACACACACACAGAGATAGGTGGGAATCTAGTTCACTTAATGGTTGCAGCACCTTGCTGAAAACAGTTATTATTTCCTGTTATATGGAAGAAGTACCTAGTCGGTAGTTCTGAGGATGTTCTTGAGAGTCCCTGTGCTAAAACAAAATAGTACTTGGATAAGGAGATGTGTTCTTTCCTATGAAGTTCAGGGGCATCAGCACAAATACTGTTAAAATGCAAGGGACAAAGTAATAGTGAGATCAGCTGTACTGAGTTCTGGGCAGGGAACTCAGCCCCTCTGGATCAGAAATCATAGAATAGTTAGGTTGGAAAGGACCTTAAGATCATCTAGTTCCAACCCCCCTGCCATGGGCAGGGACACCTCACACTAAACCATCCCACCCAAGGCTCTGTCCAACTTGGCCTTGAACACCTCCAGGGATGGAGCATTCACAGCTTTCTTGGGCAACTCATTCCAGTGTCTCACCACCCTTACAGATCTTCATCCCTGCTTGAATCAAAGTCACCACAGCCTAATATGATATGAAATTATTGTGTGTGATTCATGTGGTCTTTCGAGCCTGATCAGTGAACATATTACCTTACCACTGAAAAGAGAGTTCATGCAAAATTTTAGATGCCATTCCCTTTTTTACTCCAAACAGCACCTGCCTGTGTGTAAAAAATAGGATTAAGTGGACACTGGCTGTATTCAGTGAACTGTGTGTCTTAGGAATGTTGCATATCTTGGTATGTCTTGTTAACAACAAAAACTAACTGGGGCACCTTGATGAGTTTGTTTTAAGTATATAGCAGCTATGAAGACTCAGAACACTTGAACTTTTTTATCATGGGCCTGATGCAATTAAGAATCCAAAATTAGAAACGTACATGCTTACATAAAGATGCTGATAAAAGGATTTTTTTTTACTGCATTATTATCTCATAACCAATTAATAAGTACCTTCACAGATGTGAAGGAGTCACTTTTCTGTTTAAACGTTAAACATTTGAAAAACATTGCTTACATTTTGAGCAGCGTGGTAACATTTTAAGTTGTTATTAGTACACTTAAAAGTCATTTTCATTTAAATTTCTTCTTTTTCTGTGAAAAATAGAATTTTCATAGGCTTTTTTTTTTTTTTTTAATTATGACTATTTTCTGAGAGATATGCAGTGGTTTGATTTGAACAGGTAACCAATGTCTTCAGTTTGGTTGCATTATGCAGTATCTTCTCCATCAGAAAAATTCAGGGGAAAGAATAGGGAATAAGAGCAATTGAAGACTTGAGACATGCAGTTTGCTGTGCATTGCCACTGTTGGTCACTGAGCAATGAAACAATTTTGGCTTCAATTCAGTTACAAATACCTGTCAGCATAGTGAAACAACCCACTTCTCTGTACCTAGTTTAGCATATGCAGAACATTTCTGCAAGGGTAGCACTGTTGGTCTAGGAGTGCCCACCTGAAGAAGTGGGGCTGTTGTGTCTGACTGTGGTCATTTCTGCTCTGATATGCTCTTGAAAGAGAAGCAGTGTTGACAACATAAAATGAATTCTTTTCCCTTCTTTTCTTTCACCCAGTGGGCTGACAACTCAGTTATTCCCACAGCTCTAATTACAGTTCGCAGAGTATATACTTTTTCCAGAAAGTAAAATTCTTTCCTAAGCCACCAATTCTATTTGGGCTTAACCTTTCAAAGCAAAATTTCCAGTGGTTTGTTTTCTCAAGGCTTTCAAGTTGCTCAACAAAGTATGAAATGGCTGGAAAGTAGTAATGAATAAGTGAACCTTTTGGCTTTTACTCAATCTACCGACACAAAGAAACTTGGGTTCCTGTGTAATTGCTGTACATAATTACAAAAAATGACGTTTCACTGCTTTGTTCAGTTTCTCTGCTTTAGAACTATTTTCCTTGATGTGACTGTACTGTGGACTGGAGAGTTTGGTTGGTGGGGGAAGGGATGCTGCTGGAATAACTTGCTTTTCAGAGTAAATCTAATTCTCTGATGCCCATGTTGCAAGATGAGGCAGTGCTTGGTGCAAGTCAGACCAAGCCTAATTTTCCTTGCAGTCAGTAAGGATGTCAGCAGAGCAAAGGGGCATTCTGGATTAATTTCCTGGGTCAAAAAATGAGAAGATGGCAGAAATAGAGACCACTGTGGTGACTTTGCACTGCACAGGGATTCCTGGATGAGAAAGTTCTTAGCAGGTGGGAGAGGCAAGTGTGGTAGGAACAGCATTTCAGCACACTACAGGTGTTTCCTTTAATAGCTCCATTCTTCCTGTTAATTATTCTAGAACACTGTCAGAAATAATTAGTATTAAAAGGTCAGTAGTGGTTTCCACTTAATTAGTTCTGTAAACAATTTTTAGAGAAGCCCAAAGGGATATTTTCCAAACACATATAGGAGGAAGAAATGGCTCTCATGTAAAGTGGAGCTCCCCTGTAGAGCTCACAGGGAACTGAAAGCAAAACTGGACTGGCCATGCCCACTGCTACTTGGGACTGTCTAGACTGGAGCTGAACCCAAGCCTCCTGCCTCTGCGCAGTGCTTCAGCCTTACCCTGCTCAACACAAAGCTTTCCTGGGGTTGACCAGTCACTGCACATCTGCTGAGGGCCTCAGCAGGGAGCTAAGAACACTACAAAGGACTCATGAGAGTCCTCTGTTGTTCCTGAAGGCATTCTAGATCAGTTATATCTCTCTGTATCAAGTAGTGTGCTCAAAACTCAGCTGTGCGTGGAAGGTAGGCTGAGGCTTAATTTCTGTTGCTATTCAAGTAAGTCGAACACCAGAAGATTTAAAACGTATTGAGAGAAGGATGGGAATTATTTCTGCCCACAACACAGCTGACTTTGTATATAACACACTATCTAACAATGGATTCATGTTTTCAACAAGATCTACCACATATACTCCTGAAGGAATTTTTTTTTAAAGATTGTGAGTATTTCACTGTATCATTCCTGTACCTGCAGCCTTCTTCCTGCTGTGTTTTGTGGTATGTCTGTTTAATGAAAGAGCATTGGAGAACACTCCTGTTACTATTTTCTGACTTTTCTTTTGCCATGTGTTTGTTATAACTGGTTGCCTAGCAATCATTAATTTCAATGAGAGTGAGAAGCCGAAATCTTCCCCTTCCTTCTCTTATACTTTTATACAGACAGATGTTTCAATAACCTTTCTATAGTTATGAACACCCTTGAAATCAGAGTTTGCTCTTCAGGCAAAAAGTTTCAACTGGTTTGTAGATTGCAATAAACTTTTTGACGAATACTGAAAAGTAAAGTTTGTGTTCTCAGTTATTTCAAGTTTGCCTAGCTAGGAGGAAGTAAGACTTTAAAATTGAACAAATAAATTCAGCAAAATGACTGCCAAATTATAAAGAGAATATTTATCACTTTATATGTGCAGGTAAATATTGATGCTTTTATTTTTTTTCCTGTAAAATGTAAAACTTGTATAAATGGTTTTTGGCTGTTGTACCAGTTTCTTGCTTTGATTAGCTTTATTGAGTTGTGTGTTGGGACTGTAGTTTATTTAAAGTATTCCTGCTGATCCAGTATGTTTGCATTTATCAAGGTTTTCTATTTGGCTATCTCAGACAATGGGCGTATAAATTAACCTACATAACCCTAAAACTGGTAAGAAGGGATTAGTACTTCTCTTTTGTAACTCAAGGCTGGAATAAGAACAAGGAAGGAAATGTGTGTTGCAGTTGGTAATCAATCATTTATTCTGCTTCTAGAAGGTATACGCAGAGTTTGAGACTGATGAACAAATATGTATAGCATGGTGAAATTTAGTGGTGACAGTGTCAGGGATAGAATTTAGAAGTACTGACTCTCAGGTTACCATTTTAAACACAGCAAAGTGCTACTTTTCATTGGTTTGGGGCATTCTTCTGACTAGTAATTCAGGGGTTAGTATCTGGGTAACAATTTACAATGGAGCAATCCTTTTTATTCTTTTGATGAAAATCCATTGAGAAAGATAGCTGGGAGCAGCTTATAGACAGTTTTCTTGGTGCTGAATTTTTTCAGTGCATATGGAAAAAAAGAGGTGGTGAAAGCATCCCTTGAGTACAGAAATTAATTGGATCCCTAAATTATACGGATACATTTTTACCTCAATTTCTGTGGTACTATGTTTATCAATACTATTAATACTTCTCTGTATATGCTGGTAATTTTGTACAATTTTGCTGCAATATTGTTTTGCATGTAATGTGGATGAGACATATTGAAACCAGAAACTTATGGGTAAATCAATTGGATGTTTTTTCTGATAACAGATGCTCACTTGTGCCAAGTTATTAGCATTGGCATGCCTTACACTGTGGAAATCCTCAACTCTGTTTATGCATGTGGTTAGTGAAGCGTAACTCCCTTATCTGAGTAGTGCAGATTTAGCCAGAAGAACAGTGATTTTCTTCTCTGTCAAACAGACTTTTTCATTTTTCTTTCCCTTCAGAAAGGTCTATCTTCTTGAATTTTAGGAGGCTAATTTTATTACTGTTGATATCCAGAGAAGATCTCTTCGATGTGGTACACACAGGGACAAGATGGGTTGGTATATATTCATGGAGTGGCTCCGTTGGAATCCATGGTCCTGCACCCATCACAAAATTTGTGACTCTGATATAGAAAGATATGTTACACAGATAAACCACATAGATTCTAAGGTAAAATTTTCATTCCAGATCCTTTTCTTATTTCCCTAAATAATACTTTGAGTGGCGAGTTTCTGTATTGAAAGGTTTGGAGTGGCTCCTTCTCTTTTTAATCACAAATATTACAAAAGCTGCTGCTCATCACTAGTACAGCATTGGATGCCATGTCATGGCCAAAGTGGTGCTACACATTAAAGGCAAAAAGCCATTTGTAGATAGTAGGCATACTGATATCTTAAATACCATGATTCAGTTGAACCAAAATACTGAATACTGTGGTTCAGCTGCACCACTCTGAGTTGTTCCCTTTACAGTCCTCCTGGATATCCCTCAGGAATTACTAGCTTTTTTAGTGGGTCCTGTGAATGGCCAGACACTCTTAACACTTGGACAGTAATCTTCATGGTGGCACCTGTATTTCTTCACAGATCTGATTTGAATATCCTGCTCGTCTTCACCGTTTTCTTTATTCCTCTAGGCCAAAACACAGAGTCTGTTTATTGTTAAGCATATGCAGTACTATAGCAAAATAGCCCCATCTGATTTGCAATCTGCGTGTGTGCTAGTGCTAAGTATAGAGGTGCCACTCATCTCTACTATGTCATGGTAGTTAGATTAGAGGGGAGTTTGACTCAAAGCCTTTAAGAAAAGCCAAATGAGCACAGAGGAATAAATGCTGTTTCTGCTGTCAACCCTAAATAGCTTAGTTTGATATAGAGGATTTCAGAAGTTGAGGGTCAGGAATTCTTTCGAAATGCAGAGGAGCTGATCTGTAGCAATCACCACAGTAGTTACAGCTCCCTCTGTGTGCTTTCTCGCATCTGAAAATTTCCAGGTAAGCAAAAAGATTTGCATGTCTTTCTCCTCACCTCGTTTCTTCTGTCTGCTAAACCACAGGTGCAGAGCTCCTGTGTTCATGGAGATTGTCAGTCAGGCAGATCCTCTGAATACCCCATCTATTTTAGTACTAGAACTACACTGTGCCTGCAACCTTGCAGACATCAGAAGGGTTCAAGAATATCATAGAATGTCATTTCCTCAGTAATATATGGATACAATGGATCATCCAGTCAGATAAAGCTCAGAAGACACAGTTTATAAATCTTCCTTTCCAGTCACAGAAAAGAAAAATGCAGAGCAATTACATTAAAAATGCAACCCCCCCAAACCTTTATATATAGAACTACTAAGGATTGCCCTACTCCTATAATTTAAATGGTAAAAAGATACCTGAACTGCTTAGATAGTTTAGTAAGATACTTTAGACACCTCAGCATCTTTACAAGTTAGGTCCTTAATTACTCACCTAGCTGCCCATTCTATTTCTAGTTGCTCAGAAATAGATGTAATAGTCTTTTCCTGCTTCACAGAGTAACTATAAGGGTAGATTAAAAATGGCTTTCCGTCATTCTTCAGTAATTCTACAAGCATTTTGACTATAGGAGTGATTTTGGGGGGCATAACACTTATTAGTCACACTGCAATGTTCTTTGTTGGCCTGAGAGCAAAGAGCTCCTGTTAATACGCCTTGAACAGAGACTGCTACAATGTTTTCAACACAAACAGCCCATGGTTCCACCCTGTTGCTAGATCTAGCATGAAGTTGTTGCTGCTCGTGTTTACTGATCTGACAAAAGACTAGCTGTACTTTGAAGGCTTTCCTGGTTTTGGTTTTTCATCATGGTAGGATGTACTTTTCTTCTGCATAAAAAATACAGCATATATACAACACAACATATATACTGCTATCCCCCTTTGCTTATATATGATGGGTGATATAGCTCTGGAAAGGCAGTGCAGTTTGGTTTTGGCTTGGTATGAAACTGGAATTTACCTGAAATAATTACTTCTATTTTCATGCTTTTAATTATGTCTGTGATAAAAAAAAAAACCCAAACAATCCTGTCAAATGTCTCTCAGCCTGCTTTGTAGAACCAAAGGCTATGGTAAACTGTTAATCCAGTGGAAAAATAAGAAGTAAAATACTACTTGAGAGGAGATAAATTCTTGTGTTTCCTAAGCAGACATTCCTGAGCTTTTGCCATTTGACTCTTCCAAATAGAAAGCTGTTATAATTCTTTCTTTTTCAACAATATTTTCCAAAACATTTCAGAAAGCACAGATGGTGAAAAAAATAACAAGTGAACTTCATTGATGGTCTTTGGTATTTCAAAAAAGGCAAGCACGAAAACAAGCAAAACACCCACCACCCCCAGGCTCCCAAGTTTGCTTCCATTTTTCTCAATAGTCAGACAAGATAGGTGATTGTTAGTTGGCTCTGTATTTGACCTTGTTTACCAGTTGACCTGACAGTCATTGATAGCCATGAAGGGGAAACAATTTTTGTACCAGTGGAGCAGTAAATCTTCTAGACGATATCGTCAATTGTGTTAGAAACAATTAATACAAAGTTCATGATGTTCTAATTATGCAATAATGCTGCAAGGCAGAGTGACATGCAAATGTTGCTAAACAAATGAAATAATTACTTAGGTATGCAAAAACATGATTATTTTCAGAAATAATGTGCACGAGCTCACCTCAGCTCATAATAATTGCAATGTTCTTCATATCAGGTTGCTCTGGAAAGTAGTGTCTGACTCTGTAATGATTTTCTTCCTGAATAAAATGGAATTAATTATCTGTAGTCTGCAGAAAGCACTAAATAAATGTAAAATTCTAGGGAGCTAGAACAATTTTAAGACAAAGTTGTTCAGAAAAAAATATTACAATGAATCCATGCATCAAATGTTTCCTATTTGTCCATATTTCTTGGCTTAGAACAAATCTACAGCAGAATAGTTGAAAATTGGATCCGATGCACTCGTAGGCAGTTTTACAGAAACTCTGTGAGTTTGATTATTGCTGCTATCAGTACTATGAGTTACAGTCTGATTTCACCAAATTCTGAAGAATGCTCTGTTGCTTCTGTTGGCAGTTGCTCTCTTCTGTAGACTCACTCATGATGGCTTTTTAAAGTATCTAATGAAATAAATTACTGTATAATGTCACGTTAGTAATTCAGAAGTGTTTCAGGAAAAGTGCAGTTTGTGAAATGGAATATTTACTTTTTCTTGTGTTTCTTACTTAGTCTTTGAGTTTAGGAGCAGTTTTAGGACCTCTAGTCTTGAGAGCAAAAGTCTCATAAGGCTTGTGTACCAACAAGCAAGGCTAAATGAGCAATCTTGGGTCACATTGCAAATGAATAGACGAGGCACAAAGGTCACATCTACACACTTGAAAATCTATAATCTGCCTGCCTAGATTGGTCAAAGAAACTCACACTCAGTAGTTCCCCCACTGAAGAAAGCTTTGGGGAAGCATATGTGGGCTGTATGTGAATTACTGTAATGTTAGTGAAAATACTCTTCCATTTTACTTTCCAGTCTCGCAGCCGATGCCAGCTGTATTTAGTAATAAACATATGAAAAATGTGATTGGCTTCAGTGCAAATATTTGTGTTTTTAGGATGAAGTATAGGCCAGAGTAATTGTAAGACCAAGGCAGCTGTATAGGGATGTATGGAAATATAGAAATAGTAAAAAAACAAACAAAACTAACCAAAAAAAACCCCAAAAAAACCCCAAAAAAACAAAAACCAAAACCCACCAAAAAAAACCAAACCAAACCAAAACCCCCAACAAAACCAGACAAAAGTCTGAGATTTCCCAAGTAGCCTGAGCTGCTTAGAAGCTGCAATTACTCTGGGAACAGTCTTGCAAAGGATGTCATTTACTCCTTATGTAAATCATGTTGCATATATAGGGTGAAAAAAATAACTAACCTGCCTCTTCAGTTTTCATTTTATTGCTAAATTTTTCCTTAAGGGCTTTGACAAACAAACATTTCTATGCAGAAAGGGCTTCATAGACTACAGTGTTAGTGTTTTCTTTCTTGAAGCCTTTTCGCACTACTATTAAAATCTGATTTTGGACAAGATCTAGGTCCATGACCTTAGCCCATATGATTGTTAGCAGCAGTGTTAGTAGCTGAGCTAGGCATACTTTATTTGCCCTTGAGAGTTCCCATGTATGAAGAAACCTGTGCACTGTGCAGCATGTAGTCAGTGAAGTCAATGAGGCAAACCTCAATTTTTCACCAGAAGCAGGGATGTAGCATAGATCAATTGCCTTATTCCTCCCTCCCATGCAAAAATGAAGAAAAACAATTGTCCCCATGGTCTAGTCTGTGGTTCATAGGGCAGGAAAACAGAATCTACTGGTGTGCAGGTATGGGTGTGTGTAGGGAAAGGAGGAGGGGAGTAGAAAATGGATGCAAATCTACTCAGTTAACTGGAAAGCTTTAAAATACATAGATTTAAAATGGAATGCGTGTGTCACAGCAATGTTTACTCACAGCTGGTGCTAACACAAGTTCCCTGCATGTGCTCATACTAGTGAAGCCTAGACTCTTTTGAATCTCTCCACCGGGCTCCACTCACCTACTACATGGGGGAGGTCAATGTTGCAAAAAATGCTGTGTTTAGTATCTGTGTAGGCTTTGGTACATGCTTTGATCTTGGGAATATTTTATTGTGCTACCATGAAATACCTCTTCTGATAGTATTGTATAAATCATACAAAGAATTTATTTTTTGTTTATTGCAAGGACAAACAATGAACTTTTTTTTTTTCCGTAATGCTAAGTAATTATAAGAATCATATAAACCACTGTTACTGCTATTCTCCTGATAGTCAGGGAGAACACAGAAAAGTTTGTGTCTGCTGACAGACTTCTAGACTTCAGTAAGTTATTCTCTCTCTCTAAAGCTGAAATGGAACTGCCAGAATAATAAATACATACAAGAGGCAGTTACAGGTTTGCAGACAGTGCTGGCACTCATCTGTGGGACACATTTGTTGCTATTTGTATTTAATGTATTTGAAATTCTGGTTTTACTGGTTTGAATAAAATAGATGTCTTTATTATATGTACATATATTTATTGTTTAAATATGATAATTAGATGTCAGACTTTCTGTAGAATTTCTGAATCAAAACAGCTTAGCAAATATACAAAAGAAAATGGTAAATAGCAAGGTCAGAAAATCCTTAGAGATATATTTGCTCCTCCAGATATGATGTGAATTACGATTTCACCTGTTTGCATGTGTATAACATGTCCTGCAGTTATGTGCAGGAAAACTTAATTTTAAATATGTGATGAAAAGATACATGGAACTGAATGCAGAAATTGTGTACTTAGTCTTAGTCTTCAAAATTGTTGCCCTCCCACCACACTGAACTGGACTCTGAGCTTCTTAATTATTAAAAAAGTGCTAGCTGTAAAATTAGTTAAATTAGTCGCTCTGAGTTGTTAAATTAGTGTTCCCAAAATCGATCTTTTTAACTGATGTAAAGAATTTATTACTCGGATCCAGCCTCTGAAACAAGCCTGAAGGATTTAATCACATTTATTCTGACAGCGGCAATGTGACTATATTGAACTCAGAATGGGATATGTTGCAATGAGTTTCAGGAGAAGTGAAACATAGCAAATACGCAGAACTGCCACATAGTTCAAAGTCAGAATCTTAGGTATATTAGCTTCTATGAAAAGATTTAGTGTTTGGTCTTGCTTCATAGAAAACAGTCTTTCTCCAGAGGAATATTCTTGTAACATCTCAGAATGAGTCTCTCATGTTCAGACATCCTGGTTCATAATCCATTGATTTACTACACTTCTCATTCCTTGATACATGTTGGGATTAACATCTAGAGCATATTAATTAGTTCTTTCCTTAGATTACATTTAATGACAAGGTCCATCGTTTAAAGGTTATTTTAGCTACTGATTTTTGGAATATCAACAGCAAATCCACCAGGTGAAGAAGAATAAGTGTTTTGACCTTCATAGAATATTACGGTTGTGTGGCAGCCTTCCATCTCCTTCAAGTCTTCAGTGATGTGAAAAAATGATTTGAATATGAACTTCAGGATATGGCTTTGCCTATTTCTTGAAAGTAGGAATTTTTTTATTTGTTTGTTTGCTTTTTTATTATTTGGGGGTCACTTTTTTATTTCTTTTTTTGTATGTCGTTTTTTTAGCTAAAGGAGATAAATGAGGCAGTGTTACAGCTATTGCCATCAGCAGGATGAGTTTAAAATATTTTGTAGTCACTTGTAATGCCAGGATCAGCAGCTTTCCTTGTTTCAGGTGAATAGTTAATTTGATAGTAGGTGAGGAATTGGCAAGTGCAGAGATATGTTGAGTGTAATTGTAATGTAAAATTAATTATGGTAAGAAAAACTTGCATGTGATTCTAAAGTATACTGCGTATTGATGGTGCTTAAAGAATTTTCCCTATAGAAACTAAATGAGCACTGCAGTTGGTATATCATACTGTAAATTAATTTAAGTTATAATGTGTGAAACACATTCAGATAATTGGTTCTTCTAAATTGGCGTGTTTGCAAAGCTCAATTTTACTATCCATGACAGAAAAGTATGCAAAAATGTGATTATTTTTTTGGGGGGGATATTAAATCCTCATTTATCTTTCAGATTTTTGAAATATTTAATGAGAAACCTACAGTTACTTTTATTATACTAAAAGAAAACATTATTTAAAATATCTTAAAATAAATGACTGTATTGACTCTGATAACATCTGTTACAATGCTTCTTCATTTGTTGTAGGTTCTGGCCAATTGTTGGGATCAGCTTGCAGATGTAGATGTATGAGGCAGATTTAGATGGTTTCTAATTGGCCAGTAACACCATGTAACAAGCACTATTTGATTCTTTAAAAATTCGTGATATTGTCTTGACTTTTTTTGTTTTTTTTAGTGTGCTGAAAAGAGTATGCGTATTTTTGAATAAGCCTATTTCTGTGCTGAGTCTGGGAAGTGTTTGTATGTGACTTCTGTAAACTCTCCCCACTGGACACATTTGATTAAATCATACTAAGTTGACCTTTTGGCAGACACCATGATTCACATGGCCTACTTAGAACTTGTTTTGAAACTGAACCTAGAAAATATCAGATCTTTTCTCATCTTAATTGCATTCATTAAAATGATAGATTGTCAAGGAAGACACTTGTAAAAAGAAAAGACATTGCTTTCTGAAACTGTTCCAGCTGAAGCAATTATTTCCTTAAAAGAATGTGGAATGGGTATCTCCCAGGAAACACACAATTTAAGAACTGGCTTATGTTTAAAACCAGTGAGATGTTTATTTCTACCTGCTGTTAACATCCATCTACTGATTGAGTAGATCTCAGACCCTTGTTCTCTTAGCAAATGTCATGTATTGTCTGGGACACAAAGAGTAGCCAAAAGGCACCTCTCACCCATCAGTAAAATCCTCTGCTCCCTTTTTTGGCCTATATTCCTTACTTGTTGGAATTTTGGCCATCTTCTGCATCCTCTTTTTCTCCTGTGGCACTGCTGCCTTTTTCCTAACCTTCTGAGCACACTACATTTTCTGAGTTGGCTTCAGCAATTCATTATCTCTAGCTAGCATCTCTACTGGTCTGTTCATAATAGGTATAGTCAATACTTGAAGTATATGTGAAAGATATCAAAAAAAGACAAACTAGTGCACAGGGTCAGCATTCAAGAAAAATTAATCCTCCAAAATGCTGAATAGGATCTTAGCACCCAGAAAGTCAGGGCTCAACTTTTTTGTCTTCTCAACTTTTTCATTCTGGCAGTTAAAGATGCTACTGCTCTTCTCCAGGTACTATTTATTGGATCATCTTCCCTTTAAAATGGTGGTAGGTTTATGAATATCCTCTTTGCAATGCTTACAAAGTTCCCAGGCAGCTGGGTTGAATGATGGGGTAAGATCATTGTCAGCATTGCTGTTCCTCACAGGTCTAAACACAGCACAGTCTGTAATTCTACCTGGGAAAATCAGGAAGAGTTGCAAAGAACTGGATGCCTGTGCTCTTGTGGAGGTAGGGCTGTAGTTTCACATTAGGAAGACTGACTGTGAAATAAGGAGTAATTGTGGTTTGTTTGGGGTTTTGTATCTTGCTTTGACAGCACTTTTTTGTTTTCCTGTGCTTTTCTGTACTTGTGAGGAAAGCTTTCTACAATCTATAGACAACTATGTGAGCAGGTTTATTTGGGCCCCACCTGAACCCTTTATTACTTATTCACAGGCTGAGCTGCTCAATGGCATGCCACTTTGTTTGCAGGCATCTGTTTGCCCTTAGAGTGTCTGCATGTTTGCATGAAAATGTGAGTGCAGTAATGCAGGCATGTATCTTCTATGCAACTCTTTCACCACACTCTTCAGAGGCTATATGACAGTTGGTATGACATTTTAATCTGAAATTTCTTAAAATGCAGTTTAGTTCTTGGGTCAGACCTCCAGCTAGTATGAAATAATTTGGATTTGTCAGCAAATTGCCCAGCTTACAGGTTCGTGTTCCAGAGTTTGAGGATTCCAGGTTGAGAGAAACCCAACACAATAAAGAATCACATCTGGTTTATTAATACAGGGAAAACGGAGAGATAAGAAAAGGTACAGTACAGGATATTTCTGATGTCTGGTTACTTTAACAATCCCAAAGACCATATGATGACGATCAGGAAACCAGCTCCAAGAAACATCATTGCAGTGTGAGGTGGCAGGCTCAACCTTAGAGGGCATCCCCGCAGAGGCAACATTTACCTGAGTGGCATGAGGTTCTGCTTCTCCAGAGCGTATGAGGCTCGGGCTTTTATAGTAGCAAAAATGTATTATCTTATCCAATACCCCTGCAGTGAGCAGGGACATTGTGGCTGCTAGTCCAAACAAGTCTAATTCCAAAAGAGAGGAAAAATCATTCTGATGTAGGGGGCCAACCTACATCGGAAGAAGTGGCCAGCTATATCTAGAAAGGTCTCTGAGGGACTTTTCCGGGGACTTCCAAAGCAGGACCTTCTGGAGAGGAGCCAAAGCTGACAAACAGTACTTTACTATTTTTGCTTGTTTCACCATGAAACCTTACCTGTTGTCACTGACACAGTTCAGGCTATTCTTTTTCCTGAATGGTGGCATGAGTTGATAGAAGAAAGTTCTTTTTTTAAATTACTGGTAGGTTAATATGACATCATTCAGCTATTAGACATTACAGTGAAATTGTGATGGTGGTCGACTGACATAGGTTGGATTTCTTGTATTCTTTAGCTAAGTCCACTTCAGTGCTGTCATGTGTATCTGTTAGAAAAAAACACTAGGCTAAATCCTGCTGATTCTGTCCCTAGCTATAACTCACCATAGAGTCACTTGGTTTAATTCCTTAGGGAAAAGTCTTATCTTAATGTGGGAGATAAAATCAAAGTCTTATGCAGCAGGTAAAAGCCCACTTCTTAAAAGACATGTCCCAGAGGCTAGCTCTGGCTTTTAGGGCCAGGGTCCAGAATCTGTCTGTAGGCATGAATTCTTTGGGTTAAAACTGCTTTTTTTGATGTTGATGGCAACTTATCTGTGAATTTCAGCAGAGACAAAATTTCATTCTATATATTCTAAGAATTTTTTAATATAAATATCCCAACTTTATTGGTGTATTTTGGGACTTTAGTCGCTTTACCACACTGAAATAAAGAGGCTATTTGTTCTTACATTAAATACATTGAGTTGAAGTTTGCCACATAACAGAAATGCCATGTTTTTACAGCAGAGTGCACTTCTTATCAGATTTATAGTCTTGCTGACTGCAGAGGTCTCTCTGAAACACTTATTTTAGCAAATACTCTATTTTTAGATCCTGTTTGTTTCAAAATCTAGGTCAGCTTTCTTGGCAGTCTAGTAAGAAGGATATGCTGTATGAATAAAAGGTGTCATTCTTACAGACAATAAAAACATAGCCTTTTTAACACTAACAATGCCAGAAACCTTTGAAAACTTTTAGGATTTGTATGTTATTACTAGAAAGACAATAATTTGGTAGTGATATGTCTCAATTGAAAATATTTTTTATTAATAATGTAAATTCTTCACTTATTTTTTATATTAGATAATACTGAAAAAATATTCCCAGAGGAATTTATTTCTATGAAAAATTTGAGCTAGTGGAAAGGGCCATGTGAAAGACTGGATTCTCAGAAATTTATAACTGTTAATGCAGGCATCATCTGTGGAACAACAAAGAGACTGTATTTCATAATGTTTAAGAATTTCTCATCTTTCACTTTTTTGTCCTCTTACTCTATATAACATGCAACAGACAGAATAGCAAGAAAAGGGAAAAGCTTTTGTAAAAGTGGTAGCCAAACTTACTATAAGACTCTCAGTGCTCCAAAAACTTTGCAGATCAGGAGGAACAGTATTGTTCAGTAGCTCTAAATTCTACCATATCAAAGCTATTTTGCTCTTGGTTGTATTTATTCAAATCACACAGTTTAATGTAATATTGGGATATATCTCCCAAGAAAGTATATCTTTTCCTTTGAGGTTAGAATTTTCTTTCATTCAAGTAATCATTTTAGAAAGTGTTTGCTTTAGGTAAACCCATGTCAGTGGACACAGTGCAAATGCATTTACAAAGAGATTTCTTTGTGGAAGACAGGATTCATTCTGATTCTACCTATTCATAGAATAATAGAATTGTTTGGGTTGGAAGGGACCTTTACAGATCTTCCTACCAAGAGCAGGGACTTCTTTCACTATATCAAATTGCTCAAAACCCATCCAACCTGACTTTGAACACTTCCAGGGATGTGGTATCCACATCTGCAGTGGGCAACCTGTTCCAGCATTTCACCACCCTCACTGTAAAAAACCTTCTTCTTTACATCCAACCAAAATCTACCATCTTTCAGTTTGAAACCATTGATCCTTGTCCTGTTACTACAAGCCTCGATAAAAGTCTTTTTCCACCAAGTAAGATCAGTATCTTTCCAACAGTTTGGTTTATGCCTGCATTTCTGGAGTAAATATTTTTTGATGCAAGTGTATTATTCAGTTCTCTTTGAAGACTGTTCCTTCCCTCCTTGGTTGAAAGTTGGTTGGTTCAGCTACTTTTTCCTCATGGAAAAGTTCTTATTTGACTGTGCAGGATTGTTTTATTCTGAATTGTATTTTCCTTTACTCTTTCTTTTCAAGATTTTATGGATCAACAGATGTTCATGGAAACAGGATATTTTTTTCTAAGTATTCTCTCTCCTCCTGCAACTCCTCCTGGCTTGAACTCAACATCTCTGTAGCATAACAGTCATTTGCAGAAACCAACTGTGGCTTCAAATGAGGCATAAGCTGAAAGAGCAGATGAGTGCTAAAGAAGCTTAGATTACATTTTCATTCAAATACGTTTCTAATAAGCTAAGGGAACAGCCTTCCTCTTGAAAATAATCATGCTAGTTGGTAGAATTAGCATCTAAATGAAATTCTAAATTATAATTTTTCTAGAAGCTTATAATTTGGTTTTCAGTTCTACACTGTTACATACAATTTCATTTCCTATAGGTACTGCAGCCTAAGTAGCTGATGCATTTTTTTGTTTGCTTGTTTTTTGGAAAATACTATAAATCTTGACATATGAACCTACCATTATAGGATAATGGGGTAATTAAGATTGAAAAGGATATCAGGAGGTCTTCTGTCAAACCTCCTTCTCAGTCTGAGATTAGACTAGATTACTCAGTGATTTATTCAGTCTGTTAATGAAAAACAAGTATGGAGACCACACAGCCTCCTTGGGCAGCCTGTTCCACTGCTTAATTGTCCTTGAAGTGATAAGGCTACTCCTCTCCTTGTATTAAGTCTGAAATACTCTTGTTTCAATTTATGTCTCTTTTCTCATTCTTCCATCATGCACCATTGTGAAAAGCCTGTCTCTGTGTTCTTGTTAAGGTTATTTGGAAGGATGCTCTTAAGCCTACCCTGCTTGAAGCCTTCTCTTCTTCAGGAGTAATAAGCCAAGTTCCTTCAGTCTTGTCTCATAGGGCTAATGCTCGAGCCCATAACATCTTAGCTGGCCCTTCTGTTTAATAAAGTCTTGTGCTGCTGGGCCCAAAACTTAATTACTGTCTATAGCTCAGTACAGAAGTAATTTTGTGTCCACTTTCAGCACTATTGAGGTATATTATCCCTGTAACACAGAATTTAGCTACCGTCAAGAACTAATACTACAGGTATTACTGTATAGACAGGGGTTTTCCAGATTGGATCATCATTTAAGCCATGTGAATATCATAACCTTATAGAATCATAGAATTGTTTGGGTTAGAAAGGACCTTCAAAGGTTATCCTGTCCAGTACCCCTGCAGTGAGCAGGGACATCTTGACTGCTAGTCCAAACAAGTCTAATTCCAGAAGACAGGAAAAACCTTTACTGAGTTTTATATTCAACAAGATGGAGCACGATAATTGCTATGTCCAGATGTGTCCTGAAAGGAAATGCAACACAATCAGTGGAAAGACTTGACTTAGACTTGCAATCTGCTATCCTTAAACTTATTTGTTGAGCTGCCTGGAAAAAAAATCAGTTGAACAGGGTGATAGAAAAGTTACCTGCTTCAGATTTTCTTCCTCCTCTTGTTTGATTCAGCTTTTCTTCTTCCTCTTCCTGGTCCTTGTCTCCTACAGTTATGTCTGATCATCCTGATTGCTGCTGGAGCTATGGGAGAGCTCAGCAGAGTGCAGTGGGGCAGCTCAAAGACTTCTAGCCTTTGGGCATTTCTTGTATTGTGCATCTTACTGGGCCAGCTCCCACTCCTTCCCATTTCTAAAGTCCTATATGCACAAGAAACTAGTTACGTTTTCCTGTTTGTGCCTAAGAAGTTTCTGGAAAGTAAATATCCCAAACTGATAAGAGTATGCTACAATAATGCTTAATTCCTTTTTGATTTGTTGGTCTGGAACTTTTCCAGTCTCTGTCCAAAATACTGGAAGTGAAACAGGTGACTTGAATTTCTGCTTTGGTTTAAAAAAGCCTCTAAAGAAATAGCAAGCTAGAAATCCCTATTAGTGCCTCGAGTATTATATTCCACCTTTGCTAATCAGACATACATGAAAGTCTTTCCAAATAGCCTTTGAAGACAGAAATTAAGAAACAGATGTATTCATTTTTCCCCCATGAAAGTGACCCTTTGCAGGGACTGAGACATTTCCATTAGCGAATATTTTTCCAGTAAGCTTTTCTTTGGGTTTTTTTATTTATTCATTTTTGGGGGTTGTTTTTTTTGTTTGTTTTTTTTTTTTTGTTTGTTTGGTTTGGTTTAAGGCTAAATTCTCATGTGCTTTGAAGGTGGAAATGAAAACAAGTGTTCAGTATCTCCCTAAAATCATTCAAAAGCTTGGAGGTAAATAGTACCTAATGATCTCCCTACTTAAAATTCCCCAAATGCTTTTATAAGGCAGTGTATAAACTATTTGGGTATTTCCTTCCAATAAGGAAGTTTTCTAATTTCATTTTTAACCCTTTCCCCTGGTGAAGGTAAAATGGAGTCTCAAGAGGGGAAGGCTTATTTTGCTTATCAGAATCTGAATAATGAGCGCACATAGAATCATAGAATAGTTTGGGTTGGAAGAGACCTTCAAAGGTCATCTAGTCCAACCCCCCTGCAATGAGCAGAGACATCTACAACTAGATCAGGTAGCCAAGAACCACATCCATCCTGGCCTTTGAATGTCTCCAGGGATGGTGCAACATCATTGCTTTAATTTGAAAGCAGTTTGCAGAATGATCATGATTGGGAAGTACAATGCTGCTGACAAAGTTTGTGTTTTTAACATGTACTGTATGGAATCCATGTTTTTCTGCTCCCTGACAGGCTTCTGGCAGAGTTACTAAGGAAAGGCTTGCTGAGTACCAGTAAGCAGCATGGAGCCAGTTCTGATGCTATCCCGTCTTGAGAGATGGTTTAGTTCAGTCTGATATCTTTGCGTGCGTCTGTAACTGAATCATATATGTCAGTAGGTATGTCATTCTGGAACATTAGTTTTACAAAGAGTTCAGAGAAGGAGGGTATGCTCAAAGCTGTAAGTACCCCATAAAAGTGGTATTTTGGAGAAGCGTGTTAATGCAAGTAGCAGATGAATAAAATTAATCACTTAAGCAAACCTCTTATCTGACAGGAACGGACAAAACCACTGTGGAAAAATTCAGAAGAAGGTTTTCAAGCATGAAAGGAAGTTTCCTTAAAAGTTGGTGGGATTTTTTTTCTTGAAAATTACACAGGCATTTTAAAAAACCACTTGATTAACATTATCTGAATTGTATTGACAGAACGGAAGCAAACTGTAAGGTTTCACATATGTACTTTGTCAGCTGCGTGTTGTTGTTGCCCAGCCATTAGCTAACTGAGTATAGAAGAACTGATGCTAACTCCCACCATCCTGAGCAGTCATCCATCAGTTCAGGCATATGAACAAAACTTCTGTTTTAACATTAAGAGATGTACTTTGGAATGTAGTATTCAGTATTGTGGAAATCTCATCCTTTTATGGGGAAAAATGTTTCAGTTATACTAGACCAGGCATCATATTGTTCATTTACCACAGGTCATTCCTACGTTTCCACAGTTCAGCGACAGGCAGTGATGTTGGAGGATGTGCCCTTGGGATATACTGCCAGAGAAATACTGGCTTTTAGACATTTTTTCCTTGCTTTGTTCAGAGAGAAGTTTGATCAGTGTATTGAAAGAAAGGTAGTTTAAAATATTCATTTGGTTCAGATCAAGAAAAATGACTGCTTAAAAAATGATGCTGCTTCACACAGCTTTCTGAACATAATTTTCTACCCATAAACCTGTCATTCCTTTTAAGTGATAATTCTTATTTCTCTGTTCAAGAGCCAAGATGATAATTTGGTTAGGAAGCTACATTTGGGTGTTTTGTTTTTGCTATAGATAGTTGATGGGATTTATGCAAATTTTTTTTTATTGTTTGAATAAATGTTCTTCCAGGGAAATAAACTTTGATCTTAATCTTCACATTTAGATTTGTAATGCCTTTGGCAGTATACATCTACACATATTTTTCATGCATTACTTTGTAATTGGAGGTTTCATTGAGAATTCTATGAGTCTGCAATGCATTCCTCTTGGGTGCACCTTGCAAAGCTTTCTTTTTCTATTTCATAATTACTCAAAGGTTAGGAAATCCAACCTGCAGCAAAGCAAAAATAGAGTTGTGAACATATGCCTTATTTCATTTTTTATGAATATATCAGGTATGGCCACTATTTACTTTAAGGCTGTTAATTGCACGGCCTTACTTGAGGCACAGTGACTGTTCCAGGTCATGTGTGTGACTTCAGTGGCAGAGGTAGCTGAACGCTGATCATGTGTGAAAATCCCTGAATATAATGTAGGAAACAGTTAAGGAGAAAGATACTGTTGCTGCCAGTGTTGGAACATAGTGTTTGTGTCCCTACATTTTTATGAGAACCATCAACATATATATGGTAAATTATACCATTTAATACAAATTTGATACAAATAAATTCTTGCACAAATCAAGTCCCAAGTAGTTGTTAATTTCCTCTGTTACTAACTGGCAAAGTTTATTCCTTGTCTTTATTAGGTTTGATGAAGTTAGAATAAGCCAGGATTCTCCCTGGGGAGATCAGTGTCTGTTTCCCATTGTCTCCTAAAAGGACTATCTCCAGTGAGATTACTAGCCTCCCTTATCATGTTAACAATGGTATCCTTCGATTTCCTTGCAGAGCTTGTGGAGTCTGGTATGGAGGTTGCAGTGTTAACTGCCAAAACATGCTCTCTTGTAGAGTGCAGGGCTGTGTGCTTACTCTTTTCCTCGCTTTCCTTTGTTGTTCTCCATTATGGTAGGTAGGCTTTATACATCCATAGTATAATTCATTTTCTGTTAATGCCATGCAGGATGTGCTCATGCTGGGTGTTGTTGGCATGATACCTAGCATTACAAGAGCCTGCTTGTTCACACGTCCACAGAGAGATGAGTCTTTTTATCTTCCAGTTCTTCATGGCCTCAGAACTGCTGCAGAAGAGCTTGGGACTTAAATGGGGTAGGGCATATTCTGAGTGAGTATAATCAGTGTTTGAGGGTGCAAGATGCTCAGATTCTAATGAACTACTCCATAGAGCAAAGGGTGTTCAGACTGAGCATCTTTTGCATACTCCTTGGAACAATTACAGCTCTGAAAGGAAACTGGCTCACCCAACCCAAAAATAGGGTCCAAGCACATAATATATGTAAAATGTACACAATCAGAGAGGATCAGGGGATGAAATGAAATTAAGAAAGTAGATATGACAGAGTATTTGTACCTTTTATCTTCAAGGACATAAAGTGTCTGTGTCTTCATCAACAGATGAGAAGAATCTTTGTCGACAGATGAATCTTCTTTTTCTGTCTTCAGTGGCATAAATTCTGTGTCTAATTTCTGGTTTTCTTTTTTGGCTTCTAGACACTGCATTTTACTATGATGCTGCCAGGTGGTATAGAGACCCCTTTTGTGCCTAATATTTCCTTCCTGAGAGAACTCTGTTCATTGGTGTGGTGACTTGCATCTTTTATTGTGACTAACATTTTTAGGTTAACATTTGCTATAACCCTTGGATTATCTCTGTGACTGGTTTTTTGCTCTTGCCCAGTTCATTAATATCCTTCAAAAAGGATGGATTGTGTGTAGTTTTGCTGTATTTGTTTATATGCCTGTATTATGTACAGTATGCACCAGTGGATGGCTGCCTGTAAAGAGGTTTGGCAGGAAAGTTCCTGGAGGTCTTGATGGAACACCAAATTGACCATGAGCCAGTAATGTGCCCTTGTGGCCTCCTGGGCTACATTAGGAAGAGTATTTCCAGCAGGTCAGAAGAGCTGATTCTTATTCCTCTACTCAGCATTGCTAAGGCACATCTGGATTACTGGGTCCAATTCTGGGTTCCCCAGTTCAAACACACTGAAACAAGTCCAGTGAAGGCCTCTGAGGATGACTAAAGGCTTGGCTCATCTCTCATCAAGGAGAGGATGAGAGAACTGGGTTTCTTTAGTCTGAAGAACAGGAACATTGCAAGGAGTGTTTTGTCAATGTATACATTGGTGTATACAATGTGGGTGTGAAGAGGATGGAGCCAAACTCATCTTTGGAGTATCCAGAGACAGGACAAGAAGCAATAGGCCCAAACTGAAATACAAGTAATTCCATTTAAGCATAAGAAAAACCTTCTTGGACTTTACGTAAAGAAAAGCACTTGAAAGTCCCTTGTTTGATCAGCATTACAGAAAAAGTTCATCTTTGATACCGTGAACCAAATAAACAGCTTTTTGTGCATAATTTGGTATTAGCTGTGGAGTGCATGTGCTTAACCAGTTTCTTCTGGAGAAATTTGGTAATGGAGGGTACACAGCAAGAAGATATTTAGGTAATCTCTGCTCATCTCACTTGATAAGTAAGTGGGAAAGGGGTGGTCAGGTTCTGTTCATAGTTCTGTTCATAGGTTCTGTCCATACACTGTAGATGGAGAAGGGCTTTTCCTGAATGCTTCTGTGTGCCACTCTGTCCCCACTGTCATGAGCTTTCACGCTGGCTCTGTGCCTGTCTTCCCTGTGCCAGGGAAAATATTTGTGTTCTACAACCAGGCCTGCATCTAATTGTGTCTCTAAAGTAGTTCATCAAGAAGATGAGATTTCACTCTGCATGTGCAGATTTACCTAGGGATTGTAAGCTGATAGAGCTTTAATCCTTTCACTGAAACAGGAAAGTAAGTGAAGGCTACATACTGGACAATGCAGTCCCTCTTTATCTAAAGTGTATCCTGCAGATTATTTATAACTTTCAAATCCTTAAGGGATAGGGACTGTATGTGGATGCTTTGTGTCCCTGGTAATTTTGGGACGCTCCGTACAAGGCCAAGGATTTCGGCTCCCACCTGGACCATTCCTCACATCAAAAATACCTTTTCAAGGTTTTTTAGTATGAGCTTGCCTGAAAAATTCTCTGCAGCCAGTTCTAACTTTTGCATATATTTCCACTGCAGAAGATGAAAGAAAATTCTTGCCTAGTTATTTATTTTCCTGCATCCCTCTCCTGACAAACAGAGCTTGAATAATGAGAATCACAGAGCAGGGTTGGGTCAGTGATACACTCTTTTTCATAAATAAAAAGTAAGGTGAAATGCACAGAGAGCTGGAACTATTCAGTGGGCTGAACATGCAATGGAGTGATGCAGATGACTAAGTGTGAGAAGGTTATGCTTTGTAAGCACTCCTGAAGATCAATTTGCCAGACACCTGCTGTTTGCTTTCTATTTTATGTAAGTGGGTCAGGAAGAAGTTAACAGACATCCCGCATGCTTGTCATTTATTATTTTTAGTAATTTTTTGTTCCTTTTATTGATGGCTTTTACACACTGATTGTGTTGAAAGCTTCCCTGAAGATATTTGCATTTGAATCAAAGTCTGGCTATTCAGGCAGAAAGCCAGGTCACATAAAAGTCAAGATGTCCCCTCACAATGAGACAGCTCACTCTCTGAAATAAGCCAATAATCCATTCAGTTAACACATTAAAATGACAGATAAAATGCCTGAGGCATAGTCTTGTTACGTGAGTTCAACAGACTGCAGGCATAAATGGCTTTTCTTTATATCTACATTTGGCCTCAGGGTATTTTGGTTTTCTTGATCTATGAGGTTTGAAGCAATATTTATGTGTCATTAGTTCTAAGGTAAAGGTGAGATCTCAAGGAAAAGTCCACAGGCATGCTATGTTAGAATGTCAGTGATATAGGCTATTTGGTACTCTTAGGAACCATATAGAGTGGTTGAACGCACACGGTACATGGGGAGGGGGGATAGGGGAAATACCGCAAAAGAGATCTACATGAATACAACACATTAGTTGCCTTGCAGGGCAAACCAGAATTGATGTGAAAATAGATGATCACCTATATGCTGAGAATAGCGCAACTTCCTTGTTTATGCCAGGAATCTATGTTGTAACACTCCTGTGCTATAGATATGAGGTAGGTAGAGAACTTCGATGGTTGTATGCCAATGACTGCAGCAAATCTCTCTTTTGAATGAGAATTCTTTAATTTGATTCAAAGCACTGGCAAAAGCTAAAGTTTTTTTAGCTTATGTAAGTAGATTATTACACTTTTGTATTTAGCTCATTCTCAAAGAGTACCTCTGGGATACAGTAATGTCATTTCTTCTTATTTGCATTAGCTTGTGACAACAACCTGATTTGATATGGATGAAACTATTTGTACAATTTACCCATCATTCAGCAGATCAAAGACTGAGAAAGGGCATTTGAAAATTCTCCCTGAAAAAGCATAAAAAGAAATCCAGCACACCAACCCTCTATATATTCTAATATATCCATCCTGCATTGATGAAAGAAAAGCAATGGAATATTTAAAGAATGTCTTAAAGTCTAAACAAATAGTGTAACCTAAAGTGTTTAAGTAGATACCTAAATTTGTTGACTGTTATGACATCCACTTTGCAGACATATCGAATTGCTCTGTGTGCTTTTCCGACTTCTTGATCTGGAATTAAAGGGCATCGTGTCCAGGCTGGGTTCTAAACAGAAGTTTTCCAGTGCCACTCTGAACTAATCTCAGTTGTGTCCAGATGAATGCAGGCTTCCCTACTGATCAGTCTCCTGTAGGCTCCATTTTAGTTTTAGCAGGACAGCTTACTTCATAGAGAGCTTGTGCTACAATTGTTCCTGCTTTTATCTTAATGGCACGGAAAAAAAGTCAAAGCACCAGGAGCTCTTTGAAGGAATTTTGGTAGTGTGAAATAATGGTATTTATTTTTGGTGTCATGTATATTAAAATTTCTAATTATGCTCCTTTTCAGTGGGGACAGCAGACCACTTTTACCTAAGTTTCTGCTTGCTGTTTCAGAAGAGGCTTGTACATCGTTCCCTGCTATGGAGTTTCTTTTTTTCATGTCATTTCTGCCAATCTAAGCTATCAGCTTGATATTGGTTTGCATCATCTCCATTTTGGGTGTAGACCTACCCCATTATTAACCTTTCTACTTCTCTGAATAGCAGCTGGTCGGATTATATTTTTAATACAACCACCATATATTTTAAAAAGAAAAAATGTATGTTTCTGATACTTAATAGATGTGCTGTAATAATTAACTGAATTAAGATGCATCCCTTAAGTTACCAAGTAATCCTAGTTAGAGATACTTGTTCTGTACAGCTTTCAGTCACTAAAACTTGATAGATCATTATATATCAGTCTTGACTACATGAGCACCATATATTTTTATTTTTAATTCTTTCAGCCTATCTTATGACAATTGCATAATGCTAGCAAAGGGCATAGCCAGAATTAGAGATACCTTTAGGCAATAATAAGAGTGCTGCCATAACCTTCCTGTAAAATGCCCTTTAAGGGATAATGTGACCTTAGTCACTTGTGGAAAACAAGGTATTTTTTTCTATTTAGTCAATACAGTACTACTAAGAAAGGGAGTTAGCAAATTCATAGAAAATAAAGTGCAAAGATGATGAGAATAACTTCGTTGAAAGACACTTCCCAAAGCTGAAAAGAGTGATGTTTGAGGAATAAGGATGATTTGAAAATATCTGAATTCTCCTGGAGTTCCTTGGCTTACACGTGTTTACTCTCAGCTTGAAGGTGGCATTTTCTTCAGACGGTAACAGAAAACACATTCATTGCCGTCCTGTGGCCAGATGGTTGTGTCCTGGGTTGGCTTTGAACCTGTCAAAATGTGTAAGGGTATTTTAATTTGAAAATAAAAATAACCCAGATCAGGTGACATACCATGCTGTTTTCTTCTGGCCTATCTCATTAAGGTTTATTAGTAAGTCACTGTTGTGGCTGTAATGCTGCAATTACTGACCATATTTGAGATTTTATGTAGTACATACTTATGCACTGCTTTACTACTTTTAAAGTAGGGCACTACTTTGAGGATCTATGAAGACACACAATGTCTGTGTCTGGACAGTGTGTCAAAGCATGATGCATAAATTTTTGGTAAATATAGGCACTGGGGCTCCTTTGCCAGTGTTGCAGAAGGGCAAGCAAGCTGCAAAGATAAACTGAAGAGGCAGGCTGCTGTTTATGGTTTCTTTCTTCACACTTGAGCAGTCCAGAGCAGCTCCTGGGAGTTATTTCAGCAGTCTGAAGCCTCCTGTTTCTGAAAAAGAAAGATCTGGTAAGCTCTTTGGGGGAGAATGAAGTGAAAACCATTCTGATCCTTCCATGGGCTGCTCATGGAAGGTGCTACTCGTTTCTCAAGGTAATAAACCCTGTGTGTAGAATATAATCTGTTTTTCCAGTGCTTTTTCTGACATTGTTCTCAGTGGTCCCACAACTATGTATGCTCTAGTGAGACAGTCTGGGTCATTACATATCTGTACAGTCTGCAACTGTAGACTTTGCTTTTCAAAAGTAACTTGAATTGACTTAAAATGCTATATCGATGTATCACAGAACTTGCTGATGTGCTGTCTTACATCGCATTGGTGCTGTTTTGCTGCTAGTACTGGGTTCGTGCTCTTCTGTTTATTACTCCATTCCCCGCATGTCTTCCTGGGGATTTGTAGGCACATCACTCCAAGAATCAGCAAAACGTCGAAATCATGACCGGGCTTGGTGTGGGAGGTGAAAGCACACATAAATAACTAGAGTGTGCTCAGTTTGTTCAGTTGATGGGGAAGCACATTCTGAGAGAGAATTGCCCAGAATGTTTTATGAGTATTGCTTTTCTGGGCTGAAAGCAAGACTTTGTCTTCAAATGAGGAATAATTGGTAGTTCAGTCTTTCAGAAGGTAGTTAAATGAGTACCTCCTGTCCACCCAAGAAGTAGTAAGGCATCAAAGTCAACTCAGATCTTTCTTTAATTTGTTGCAAGCACTTATTTTCTACTAAGGAGAAAAAACTGAACAACAATAAAAAGTCACTGAAAACTTCCAAGCAATATGCACTTTATGAGTCTTGAGGAGAGAAATTTCTCTAGCAGTTTTTAATAAAATGTATATACTGTTCTACAGTGTGTGATAATACCTTCTTTTGTTACAGAAGGAAGGCTGTTAACAGGAATGTCTTCTGAATAATAGTCTTAATATTGGGATAGAAAGAGTCACTGGTTTCTTGCTCTCACTTTGAATATGTGTTTCAGTAATATTTAAATTCCTTTCCCTCAGCTAAATCCTGTTTTATTGAGAGACTGATTATGGCGAGTCCTGTGTTCCTGCAGATTGTTCAGCCCTGGTAGCAGTGATGCCCTCAGCACACTAGAAACATCTCTCAGCACCTAGCAGGAAAAGTCCCTCACTCTTTTTAAGGTTTTAGAGGTTTAGGAAGACTTTGGCTGATTCTGTGTAGGACTTTGGGAGAAGTGTCTATATGAAACTGGAAGGAAAAGAGAAGAGAAATGAAGCCCTGGAAATCGGAGATGCCTTCTCTTAAAATCCAATTATCTGCTGGGAAACAAGAAACAAGAGAAGAATAATTGAATAGGACAGTTCAGAAAATCTATCTTTGTAGTGCATTGAGCAGGGCATATTTCAGCTGCCTGGCTGTTACACGAGCATCATTATTTATCTGTTGGTAGCTTGCTTCTGACATTAGCAATAAATTGTTACCACAGTCTGTTGTCCATCATCCATGTTAATTTGAAGATGCAGCATCTCCTACTTGGACTTCTTTTACTTCAAGAGCACAACAAACAAAACAACTGTAAGTTGTCTTGTAAAATAACTAAACTCCCAGATATTAAACATGTATTTGCAAAAATCTGTTTAATCATTTAGAGTTTTTGTCTCAGAACAAAATACCTCTCAAATGGAATTGCTTTTAAATTACTGTTTTATTTTGGACAGTAAGATCCTGAACAGCTTTAGAGCTATTACCATTGTGAAGGGTGTTTTGAGGAAGAAGGAATTCAGAGAGTCTGAGAGACCTAGTGCAAGGACCACCATAAGAAAAAAACAAGGAAACTGTGAAATCACCTAATGGGTCCACAAGACACAACACCCAGAGTCCATCCTAACTCATAGACAAGCTTTGGTCTTCTTGTTACCTTTCTATAAGCTGAAGTGTGGTTTGTGCTGAATGCAGCATACTGTTGCTGCTTTGCTATGTCTCTTACCATCTTTTTGTGCAAGCTATTAGGAGTTTGGAAAGATCTAACGGAAACATGGCCTTGACACTTGCATTGTATTTAAATATTACTGTGAAACCAGTAATACTATTAGGTTTTCTTTTGTCTCATAACGTTTATTAAAGAGTTATCAGACACATTCACTATATTTTACACCATCAGCAATGCTTTAGTGTGTGTTAAGCGCTAGCAAGATGGGAGCAGCATGGAATATTGTGGTAAAATATTTTCTTTGAAGGCTGAAAGAATAAGGAACAGCAGAATTTACAAGGCCATTCTTCAATTAGATGGATTTCAGATTTTTCATGCCTGAGATACAGCACACTGAATACATCATTGCAGCTGCCAGGGCTCTAGAAGCAACACAGCCATCTTGTTATGGTGCAGAGTATGGCTAATCAGCCTTGCTGATGGATTCATATATTCTGAGATACCTCTGCTGTGCTGATGGAGCTAACTGCAAGCGTATTCTCGGTGCTCTAGATGGGCACAAGCTATCCATTCCAGATGGGCCTATTAGCATAGATTTAACCCAGTAGCAGACCAGTAACCTGAGACTAGTAAGGTACAAGAGCAGGAGTGTCAGGAAGGTTTAATAATTGATGTGCAGAGTGATACCAACCCGTGATGAGCACTACTAATGCTGCTGAGCTTTTGGAGGTCTGGGAGCAGCATGTGGTTAGACTATGGTGGTTTGTGGTGATACCAGCTTCCCCAACACAGGCCCCATGTAAAGGGATGTGGCTCCTCTGAGCTGTGCAGCTGTCTGCAGCACTGTGCAGGCTGTTTGGGGTGGTGTACCAGCTCTGGCTCTCCATTTGTTAAGGATGTGAGAAGGTATTACAAGGTTAAGTCAGATGTACCTGTAGCCTGGTATGCTGCCTCCTACACCAGCTACTCCCAGCAGCTCCAAGATGCTTAGGAAGAACAGCACAGGGTCTGTATTTGGTGACTCATTCCTTGGAAGCCCTCTCAACTAAACCTGCATAGAAGATGGAGCAGTCTATACCTACTGTAGGCCTAACATGGATAGCTTATTCCTAGGAAAAAATCAGAATTTGACCCAGACCGACTGCCACCTCTGCTCCAAGTCTCCTTAAGGAGCAAGGCAACTGTAAGCTCCTCTTGTTGCTTCCCGTTGCCTGAGTTCCTGAGACACAGCAGGTACAGAGGTATTTCTCATATTAGTTTTCTTATATTTTCCAAAGTTTATATCAAAATATACTGCACAGAGCTGTATTCTATTATAGTAGATTCATAATAGTAGCTTGTTTATATAGGTACTAGTATGTCACATTTAAATGTGAAGCAAAATATCATTGCATAGTATGGTTGGTAATGACTTGTTAATAAAACAGTACATAAAGCTATTGTGGTCTTGTTTCTGATGACTGGAAAATGGAGGGATGGAAATTGTCAACATATTCAGCAAAGCTGTATTTCAGTGAATTGTTGTGCAAGTTCTGGCCTTCAGATACATGTACTTATATAATATAATGGCAGTGGTGTGGTGAGGGACTATAGTCAGGTGGGTATATTTGTTACTTGGCATTTCCGTGAGAAAGAAAATATACAGATGGAAAGTAAACTGGCAGTTGGTTAGCTGGGAAAAATATTGGCAACAAATCTTCAATCTGAGAATACATTTAGTGTAAATAGTGCATAAATCTTCGCACTGCTAATTTTTGTCACGTGTGTTATGTCACATTTTTGAAAATATATTGTTTCAAAGGAACTGCAGTGAGCCTTGAATAGATTCAATGACACAAGTTTCCAATATTTGTATCCATTTGGTTAAATGGAGTTGACTGTAAAAAAAATAGTTTTGCTTTGAAGAGTGTTTTAAAACAAAATCTAGTGAGCAGAATTTAGTTCATATGAAGTATGCAGTTCTGAATACAAATCATCCATTTCTTACACAGGAACTGACTCTTTTTAGTATATATCTTTGGTGTATTTATTAGTACAGATTCTGGTGTGCTCAAGGTTTACACCACAGTATTAAGTATGTGTTTTAAAGGGTGTAAAGAAATAGGCTAACAGTATGGTTTGAAAACCCAAAACTGTGAGTGTTTACTCAAATTTTGATGTAGGAAGTTCTGTTTCTCTTTTTATTTTGATCTGATGGTGTGGAAGGCAAATAATGTTAATGGCTGACTACACTGGGCACAGCCCAGCCCAACACTTGGCAGGGCTGTTTGGGAGGCATAGAATTGAGGACCACCAATGGCTCCAAACTCCAGAAAAGAAATGTTTTTCCTTTTGCAGCATAACCAGTCAGTATCAGAACAGCATCTAGGGTTTCAGTTGTTTTTCTCTATTTTATTTTTAAATAAGTGAAGTTGAAGAATAAGAGAGGCAGAGCCATGGCGGACTATGTAGGTCTTTTTCTCTAAAAATGTAAATTATCATTTGCTTATATAAACATAATAAATATGCATTGCATTCAGGGTTTAATACAATAATACCCTGGCTTGGTGAACTCCCAGTGGCATGTCGTCCCTGAGCAATGGAAACATGCATCTAAAAGCTCCTTGGGTAAGCAAGAGTCTGCAAAATATGGCACTTAATCTTTATGCATAATCTCATCATCACAAATAAGATGATTTCATGAAGGACAAAAAGCCTGTTGGGGTTTGCTGCTGTATTTACATTCTCATTTGGAATATAAATTGTGCTGAAGAGTGTGTTTGCTAGTTCTTTATGAAGCTGCCAATGCTGAGCTCCTGTCAGGCCAAGCAGCGGTTGACTCATCTGATCCTGGAGGAAAAATTGCTTAGTGTACTTGTAATGCTCAGTCAGGGATTACATCTGTGCCAGCAACAGCCTAGAGTCTTGGCCAGCTTATCAAAAGTGGAAGTACTGGAACATTTCTTTTGGTAGATCTTCCTGTTAAAGGTGTTATAAAGATCCTTGGACCACATTGACAGAAGGAACAAGACGCCACAGAAAGGGAAACACTGAAGGGAGATATTTTTTTGCCTTTTGGAATGCATAAGTGTGTTGCGTGAGATGCATGCACACATAACTTAATACTTACACTGATTCAGGTGGTAAGCAAGGAAACTAGCTGGATGGAGATCAAAAATACTAAGGTTTAATAATTTGTAAAGTATTATTTTGTAAAATCTCAGCACAAAATAGAGCTCAGCTGTTTATATAGGTACCTCATTGCAAACAGAAACAATCAGGGTGACTTTTATGGGGAGCATAATTCTAATTTTTCTGCTTGAAATACAGATCAGTCAGTTTAGTGTGTAAAATGGGGGGCGGAGGGAATAGCTCTCAGGGATGATTAGAAGAAGGCTACATTAGAAGGGCTGCATAGTAAAAATGATCATCACAATGTGGCAAGATGAACACACATCTGCAATTCCACATGAAGACAAATAGACGTTATGAAAGGTAAATAGAAGAAATACTGGATTTTTTTAAAACATTCCTTAAGAAAGACTGGGAGTCCTGGGCAGGGGAATAAGTACAGCCGGGAAAATGCTCTAGGTACAGTACTTACAAATGTTTCATCTCAGGCTGAAAAGGAAATCAGTGGGAATGGCACACATTTTAGTTCTCACAGTGGGGAAAGCTCCATGTGCTTAAATTAGTAGCCTTAACTTGCAGATTTTAGAGTGTTTTTTGAAATATAAACAAGAACAGTGTGGAGCTTTTCTCTGCATGTATTTTTGCATGGGAAAAGGAAATAAATTCCCTAATATATCAGAAATGCTCTGATATACACCTTGGAACCACAGCATAATGGCTATGGCAACCAGCTGAATTTTCAGTTAGAATAATTTTCAAAGTTCTCTATTTCTAAATGTTTTATAGCAAAATTAATAATTTTCTATATTTTCTGGTTATATTTTCTGCTATTTACATGTATTTATAAACTTACTTTGGAAAATGTTTTTCAATTCATATGTGGATAATCACAATCATCACACACTGCTTGATAACCTCTTGCTAGGAGAATTCATGGAACTTCTAAGCAGCAGATTAGCAAAAGGTGAGCAGTCCATTTCTAGTCTGAATGACGTGGTGGCATTCCTGCTAAAGTGTAGGCATTTTTATTTTTGTCCACTTAATAGTCCTCTTGAGCAAATCTTGCTTTAGTAGCTGCACAGAACAAGAACTTCATGCAGGAGAAAAAACTGTGGTTCTCTCTTCATCCCATGAAGCTAACTCTTCGGGTTACCAGCCATAGGATGGTTCTGAACAACTTGGCAACAAATCCATTTTTCAGAGAATCTTCTATTGCTGGTGTTTCTGAGCAGCTGTGTGTTGGCTGCAAAGTATGCATGTGTATACTCCTCTTTACAACCATCACACAGTTTTGCTTAAGCAATGAGACACTTTTCTGCTTTGTATTTTAACACTGCTGGCAGCGTACAAAATGTTTATTCTGTATGTTCCTATGTATCTACTTTGAGGGATATGTAATGCCTCATACGTGCTGATGTTGCCTCATAGTAACAGATTTCTTTCAGTTTTATAGCTCTTGCAGTGGTAGAAAATGAAAAATTCTTAACTTCACTTTTTTTTTCTCTTTAAATATTTCAGCAGAATAGGTCTGAAATCCATTTGATTGACTTCTACACTGCAGTTGATTACACTTATATTTTTTGACACCTTTGTGCATTCTCAAGTGGCATAACTGACATTTCAGCCTGTTCTATCCAGTTATTTTTCCATTGCAAATACTTCAGTTCTCTTACAGACTAAAGGTTTGGTTTGTTTATCTGTCAGAATTTAGGGATGACTTTGTTTTGCTTTGATTTATTTTTCTGTTTTAATTTGGAGATATGGACCAGAGTTGGCTTTACTATACCTTGTTAAGATGCAGTCTTTTATCATCTGTGGTAGGTTATAGTTTTCACGCTACTTGTGTAGCTTTTATATGCATGAGGACTTTTTCTGTCTAATGAGAGAACTAAAGTTCAGCTTCTATGGAGTATTTGAAAGCTGCTTTGGTATTTATGGTTCCTCCTAACTGTGTGTGAACCAATAAAAATGAACAGTTGTGTTTGTCATTATCAATTCTCAGACAAAAATGTTCCATGTATGATGTATCTGTGCAGTTGCTGTCACCTGATGTATTCAAATGTACAGCATTCATAGAGAATTTCAAGCAGCGCCGGCTCTAATTGCCTTGTTAATCTTACAAAATTATGTCCTTTTTTAACTTTTGTTTAGAGTCAGTCAGCATAAAAATATTCTTCCTGCTGAAATAAGTTCATAGGCAAAGTTCAAGCGAGCAATTAGTGATTGCATCTACTTTTGAGTTATTTTCCCAGCTTGTGGTAGTTCAGTTAATAACCTTTTAAAATTCCGAAGCATATCCCCAGGCAGCTGTAGGTCTGTTTCGCAAATCTACTGCAATGTTTAAAGTGCTCATCTTTCTGAGACCATCTGCTTCTCTTCTCCAAAGATTCTGTAAAATCCTTGGCAACCCCTTGAATGAACCTCATGCTTCCTTACATGGAAGAGTGTAAAGTGAACACACAAACATAAACATTATGGGAAGTGTCTAAATCTGATATTAAATCTGGTTTGCATTCAGTGACCATTGTAAGAATAAATTTTATGCCTGAAAACACCTTAGTGAAAAATTATGAATGCTTATCAACAAAACACAGAAAGAGCCTTACCAGGAAAAACAGCAAACTTGTTAAAATTGGCATGCCATTATCAAGTATCTACCACAGTCCTGATTCTTTTACTCACCAGATACATAAAATACCTAATCAGTATTGAGTCTACATTTTTCTTAAATTATTCGATGAATAAATCTAACGACTCATTCAAAGGCTTTGTTTTGCTTCTGGTATCACTGTGCTAATAATTCTTGGATGTGGGTCCTCTTGTTCCGTGCTACTTGCCTTGATGCTGAGGATTTCCCTAGATGTTAGCTACCTACTGATATTATCAATCATAGCTATATGGATTTATTATTTTAGTTTTGGGGTTTTTTTTAAGGTATGAGTATGATAAATTAAACCATATTGGATTATGCAGACAGGAACTTGTACAATATAGGCAAGAAACCCCACTCCAGGTTAAAAGAAATTAGATAGCCATTAAAGCCTTTGAAAAGCTGTTATTTTTGCAAACACAAAAGAAAAGTAAATGTTTGGAATCTAAGGCTTTTAACTGCATAGTACAGTTTTAGGATGAATTTTAAATCAAAGTTAACTGTGTATTGTATAACTGAAGTATTTAAAGCACTCAGGTTACCCAGGTTGTTTCTTTTGTGTTCCAGAAAGGTGATGAGCTATTGTTTTCATTGAGATGGTCAACTATCCACAGAAGCTGTTTCTATACAAACAGAGTTACTCAACATTTTTCTGGTTCTAAAAGTATGCTGTCATTTCTGTGGCCATCTTCAAACTTGTTAGGAAAATGAGCTGTAAGATCAGCACTTATTTATTTATTTATTTATTTATTTCCCCTAATGATTATCAAACTTTAGCTGGGCGCTCAATGAATTGCACAAGGAGCATTCCTTCTGTCTCTGGGAAGTAACCTGCACTGCATTTTCAGTTAGGAATCCAGTTAACTTCAGGCTTTTGAAGCATATAATTTTGCACTTTTACTATTTCTTGTCTAAATCCACTACAAACACATGGAAGAATAAAGAACACATTCCTATTGTCTGACCTATTATAATTCCATGCTGATGATTATTTCATGCCAGCATGTCCTGTTTCCTGTGCTAAGTCTATGAAACATGAAGGTGGGGCAGGTATTTTCATCCTCAATAGCATATATATGACTGAGATAGTAAGCGCTAGCCGCCTCAGTCACTGATAAGGCTGATATCCCTGGGCTGTCTAGCTATTGCTTGTGGCTTCTCCAGTGGGACTAACACAGTTAATGCAGGTTTTCACTTCAAACTGTCGCCTGAATGTGCTTATCTCTGTTTGCTGATTATCCAGGGAAAAGAAGGAGACTAAAACCCTAACTTAGCCCCAGATAGTGTGGCTATGTCCTTTATACAACTGTGGTATAACATGATGAAACACACCTCTCTGCCTTTTAACTCATGGGTGTGTTTGCAGTCTCTGTAGACTTACCCTTTGTCACTGGCTTCTTCAAATGTGGCTGTTGGAATATGCACAAAGCAGATTGTTTATATACTTACATGGTTTTATAAATATATATATTTGCATAGGTCTGTGCCTGCAGGAAACTAGTAGTTACAAAAGCATATGATTACATGATCGATGACACTTGAGTTACATAGATTGAAACAAAGTTATGCAGTTTTTTACAAAGTATCCTTATGGTTGTTTTTCTTATCTAGCATCATCGAAGAACATATTCTTACATGTCTATAGCAATCAATTGTATAAACAGAGATCAGATACATGATTGGGTGTCCTGGCTCAGGTATCTGTCTCCATATGTTTAGGCATTGCTTCTCAAGATAGCTCTGCTTTCCAGCCAGAACTGCTGACAGATCCTATATGCTAGAGTGTCTACCTTAGACTGCAAACGTCCTGTGACGAGCCTTGCACAAGTGTGCTCTTGGTTGAATATGCATTACCATTGATAATGATATAATTTGGCTTTGAATTTGTGTAAACCGCCTTTTGTACTTCCAGTTCCTCTGTATTTCGTTTCTGTGCTCACTCAGATGTGAGATTGCTACATATTACTCAGGGAGTCTGCTTTCTCTTTTTAGTAACAGCTTAACTTTTCCTTGTCATCACCACGCCATATCTGGACAACTTACTAGTAGTTCTTCAATTGGAAGGCAGGCTTTTGTAGCTTTGCTACAGCTTACTGATGGAACAGTAACATCAATGAATGAAAGAGCTGCTTCAAGCACAGACTCTGCAAGTGTCCCTTCCTGAGCTCATGGGAATCCTTCCATAATCAGCTAGTGTAACCCTCACCTTCCATTCACTAAAATCTTGCCTTTTCAGTTTTGAAAAAGAATTACCTTATTAAAATATTTAAACAATAATGTAGGAGATAAACTGGATAAAAAGTGGCTCCTTTGGTCATATTACGTGTCTTGAAGATCCAGTATCCACACTTCATGCTTGCATCCATCTTGAAAACTTCTGAGTCTGTGGTTTGTGTCCCTGGGATGTGGAATGTGCCTCCTATCTCACTTTTTTTCTTACAGTCCTTACTTCCTGATCTCTTATCTAACAGGACTGCAATTTTAGGAACAGAGATCAGTTTTACCAAACACATCTGTGGTGCTGTCTCCCTTCACCATTTACCTAACTCATTTGCCTTATAAAGTTGTTGCAAAAATGCATGTGTACCCAAGAGGATGCTTTCTCCTTCCTGGGGGCTTCTCTAAGCTGTCACAAGATTGTTTAAAATACTATATCTTAAGAAGTATTCACTGTATTTTCATCTTATCAGCCGCACAGGTTTCAAAAACCAGAGATGACAGCACTAATATTTGCCATACTTTTTCCAGTTATCTCCTTTGTGTTTATTTGGCAACCCAGGGGAGATTACATAGGAGTGTACACCTTCCTTTAGGAGAGAAGAAACTGGTTAAAATAGCAGCCCTCTCAGGTAGAGCTCCCTGTGGTTTGAATCACATTTGTTTAATAATGAAGAACCTGGAATTATTGTAAAGGAGATTGTGCCCTTTTTTGCCCACTCACCAGATAGGAGAAAAACTAAGAACTATATATATATATATCTTCATCCCTTGAACGTTCTCTGTGAATTATTATGCTGTTTCAAGAGATAGGGGAGTTTTTTGCTCTAGGTTGCAAATATGCAGTGGCATTCATGAAAACAAATGTCCATATGCAGATTAGAGGTCCTCTGGAATCAGCCCACCCTGATGAAGGGCACATATTTACATTACATAATGGGCATCATGAGCACCTTGGGAAGGAAATGGAACAAAGGACTTTTTTTCCCCAGCCTCATTTCGGATCTGATGTAACAGCTGCTTTCAAAACCAGGCTTACTCATTTCTCTGATTTATCTGTATTATTCGGTCTCTAGTACTTGTTTGTAGTTCCTTATGCAAAATTCAACAGAGTTGCTAAATTTGTGGCTGCTATGTTTGCATTTCCTTTCTGATAATATAATTTTTTTGCATCAGTCTTATAAAATATTTTCAAAGGGAAAATTTAATATTTCATTACCATATTCAACTACAGCTAATATTACTGATTGGGAAGGTCTTTTTTGGTATGAATTGTGTACTTATGGCTGGTTTGGTCTTTATTCAGAACTTGCCCAAAGACTTCAGTGTTCTTCGACTCAGACTTTTATCTGAACATTTCTATGTGTATTTAGCAGCCAAGTCTCTTTTAGCCTGGAATGTCTCTCTCATATTTGTATGATATTTGAAATGAAACAGAAAAAAAAACAAAACAAAACTACCTGAAAAAAAAAACCCCAAACTAAAAAAATTGGCACTGGTTATCTTCTTCCACACAGTCAGATTTAAGATAGTATCAGCTAGATTGTTTTGTGATTTTGACAGAAAAAGAGCAATTGCTGATTTCTGCCAAAATGCATTTATTTGAAAACTAGGGTTTTTTTTAGTCTTCTCCTATAACATATTTATTTATGACTGATCTGAAAATTAATAAAAACATGTTAAAGCTTGCACTAACCAGCTGTGCTATACATTACACTACATTTCTCTACAACAAATTCAAATTATTTTTGAAAATTAATGTTTTTAGCTAGGATTACCTGGTTGGGCAGTTCTGGGGACAAAATGATCGTTTTTTGTCTCCAAAATCTAATGTAGATAATGGAGAGCATAGGGATGATGGCTGAATAGCCAGAAGGTGTGAGAAGGCAGATAAAGTAGAAAGGTAGCTGTTGATAAGCAAAACCACAGACTTTTACTTACGTAAAAATATCTATTCCTACCTTGAGTTCTGCTGACTTCAGAACATCAGCCTGAGCAGCAGGCTGATCCTTGACGAACTAACCTGTTTCATCCTTTAAGTTCAAATCTTCATATCCTTTCAACCAAAAATCTCTTCAGTTTAAGCTGTACAGGCATAGTTTTTGATGCAAAGAATCTTAGGAATTTTCAACATCAAAAAAAAAAAAAAAAAAGCAAAACAGAATATAACATAAAATACAGTGTGATTACTGATGTGCATTTTCAAATCTTCTGCATTTTGCTTTTTATAAAATCCTAACCAAAGGCAACACTTGAGACTTTCTGAAGAACTTTCCTGACCAATAGTTCCCAAATTTGCCTTTACCTGGCTAACAGCTGTCAGTCACCAAAAAAATCCATATATGTAAAGAAAGAAAATGTCAGCTTAAAAAAACCAAACCAGCCAACCTCCCCCACGTAAAAAACCAACCCCTCAAAACAACACCCAAAACCCCAAACAATCCAAACACCACAGAAACACCCCACCAAACCTCCAAAACATTTATCACAAAACCCAAAATTCCACTCAGAAGCAGATGGAAAATTTTAAGGAAAAGGAAAATTAAAAAAAAAAAAAAAAAACAAAACAACAAACAAACTAAAAAAAAGTTAGTATCTCTGAGCTAGTCTCTACACTAACAAAAAATGATAGTTCCTCTCCTAGGGATTTTCCTATTCAAGACACTAGCAGTTTGTCTCCCCATAAACACATTAGCCCTTATGTTCCTATGTCTACCATAAAAAACCTTTCTCATTTTCTGTGAAATGAGCCTAGGGACAATGCAACTTATAATACATCCCAACATGACTGTGCATGAATGAGAGCAGAGTCAAATACACTGTTTCCACATATTAGCAAACAATCCAGGCTAATCTTGGTGACTCATTCAAAGAGATATTACCAGCTAGTCTCAGTGATAGAAAGTTTTTAATTATAGTAAAATCGATTTAATCAAGCTCTGGAGATGCTCTTCTAATTCTAGAATAGCAGCTGAACTGTGTGAAGGGCTTTGATTGAATAGTTTTCTTCTCTGCAGTAGAAGCCACAGTGATCTAATTGTGAAAACCTGGCAAATACTGCCCTTCCATGACTGTATGGTTTCATATATTCACCATTGACTGTCTTATCTTCCCTAGCCTCATGGTATTTGAAGCCTTTAGCTCATGCACTCCAGGAACAGCTTCAAGATTATGCCATGAGGATCTTCTTTAAGGTTTTATGTACCTTCTTTTGCCCAGTTCATACCTGCTACTACTCAAAGAAGGGTACTAGATTTATCTGAACTATGGGTCTAGCCGGGATGGAAGAAGGTGCTCCTATGTGTCATGTAGGGACATCTAAGGGAGGAAGCTGTTTTTTTCCTGTTTGTGTTCAAAGTGCGTTTTATAATATGCAGAGATACTCAAGCGTATTTCTGAGGGATTTCTCTGCACTAGCTGTGGTGGGCATTTGTCATGATAGAAAAGATCTCCACAAAACTGAAACTCTGGAGCACTCTAAGCACAAATTAATGCAAAACTGTTAATTTTCTATGGAGTTTCTTCCTCTGGCATTATTCTTTCATTTGGTAGACTACCCATGAAACAGATTAGGCCTCCATTCTTCTCCATAATGTGCAAATTTTCTAAAAGATCTCTTAGGTAGGAGGTATTATCATTGGGAAATACTTTAAGATTTTATTTAGCACAGTCAGAAGTGTCAAAACAGCTAATTGAGTGCTTTAATCTCCATGACTAATGAAAGATTAAGTTGCTGCAGAAATATGTCACAGGATTCTACAGACTGTAACTAAAAATAACAACCTTGTTAAATTTAAAGACAGTTAAATGTTAGTGCAAGAAGTGTCTTGCTGCAGAGAACTTTGCAAATGCGTAAGGAGAGCACAACCACTGCATATGTTGGTGGTTTATAACATATAGATTTCCTGTAGGTAAATTCCTCAGAGCTGGCGTTAGAGCCTCTTTGTCTGCAGGTGTTCTAGTAGATTTTTGGTAGGAACAAAGAATCAGGCATTAGGAGGTTTTATCCAACAAAATTCAGTGCCCATCAGCTGGAGTGTTGTTTAAGAAGTAGCATACTTCTCTGTTGTTGCATGTTTATTTGTCCCTCATATTTTTTTCTCAGGGTCCACAGGGTTCAGTATAACCAAAATCAAAAAATGGGTGTTGTAGGTGATCTTCAGAGGAATTGTGCGCTAGTTACAAGTCTATGGCTGCAGTGGCAGGTGTGAAAGCATAGCAAATATTGTCTTTCTTACAAATCAGGTCAATTGTTTCATCCTGCTCCTTGGAAAGTCATATTCTGATAGTAAAGACAACAGCATAGATTAAGTGAAATTCCATTGTTTTCAGTGGGCTTTTAATGGCCGCTGTGCAATGAAAGATTTGGTAAGATTTGGAAGGTACTTAAAAAAGGGTCAGAGGTGGAGCTAAGAAAGGAAGCCTTTTCTCCGTTTCCAATCTACTTTTCATGCTTATGAATAGCAGAGATTCCTGATAGGTTTGCTATGTATTTCCTTTGCACTGTTCTGCCTTCGGTAAAAAGTGAATAGATACAAAAAAATAAAATAAATAAAGTGAAAAGCTTGATAACAATTTTGCAGAAGTAGCTCTTTTGCCTACTGCTTGTTTGCAGGAAGTGTACAAGCCTAATTTCTATTTCTAAGTTACAAGTTTCTTAATTTTTTCTTACTTTTCACCCAGGTAGTTCAGCTGTTGTGGGGTGTATGACAAACCTTTTTAGTTGTTTTCTCTTAATATATTTGGTTTTGTTTTGCTTTGTTTTCTCCCAGAAGTCACTTCTAATTTTAGATCTGTGTTTGATTCCTTTTTATCTGTCAATCTGTCTAATTTAGTTGTCCCCCAGCTCAGATGTGACATTTCTTGTATTATATTAGTATATATTGATTTTCTTAAATCCATCCAAAGACAGTTTTTCTCCCTCTGATGGACAAAACCGCCTTCATATCTGCTGATCTGGCAGAACTGAACTCAGATCATTAAGCAGTTTAAGACCATGTTATTGAGGCTTCACTTTATGGCAGATCAGAGCAGAATAGCAATGGTGTAACTTCACCAGGTTGCAAGTTAGGGGGAAGAAACAAGATTGATAGTTGATATGAGGGAACAGTAGCTTTTTTGATAATCATGTTGCCTACTTTTTGTAAGTGCATTATGAGTGCAATGCGTTTACTCAGTAAATATAACATTAGGAGAAGAACATGAGAACTTACATCTTTTAAACCTCTTGTGGAACGGTGTATTCACTTTATCTTATTCTGAAATTCCTTCCCCTTTCTTGGAAGAAGTCTGTCTTACTAGAGTGGGTTATAAGCCAGTATAAAGTATTTGCTGCTGAGGAGGAAGGAATCTGAAATTTAACTTCTGTTTAAAACCACAATGAGCTAGCATAATCCCTCTTGAGAGGACTGTTTTAGTTTCTGAGTAGAAATTGGAAGCATAGTGTGTGTGTGTGTATACGTTTCCAAAAAAACTGGTTACCTCCTGAACGTAACTGAGCTCTGGATTTTGGTTTGATGAGTTTTAAAGATTTAACAGATCAAAGATTTTGCTCTAAGTAAATAGTAATATTTAGGTCACAGATAACAAAGAAGGGCTGTTAGGCTGTCCTAAAAGCCAGATTTCCTGTCACAATGACAGCAGAGTCACTGGCACTAGCTTCAATCCATTCCTTGTGTGACAGCTGATGACAGGAAAGCCTGAGAATGAGAAGTATCCTGCATTCCTAGGCTCTTTACATCGCTTACCTGTGGGTTTCTGTACTTCAACTAGCACAGAGTTTGGCAGGTGCTCCTGAAAATTAGATTAATTTTTGATTCAAGAAGAAAATGTATGTGAAATTTGTTAGATGACTTTCGGCCACATTTTGCTCAGGCTTAGTGAAATGAACTTGAAAAAATCTGTAATATTTTCAGCTGCCAGCGATAAATTTTGCTCTCCATAATCTTACTTGGACCTGTAGCTATTAGTATGGCAAATTCTTCATATAGCTGTACCCCAAGGTAGAAGCGAGATTTGCCCATTTACTTGAAAGAAGCAGTAGTAATTTTGCTTTTGCAGAATACAATTTTGCACACTGCCGTAAGGTCCAAGTAAAATAAAAGTATTTGTAATAGTGTTTTTAGCAGCATCATAAATAACAATGATTTGGCCTGAACACCACTGTGCAGACAATTAACAAAAAAGATATCTTCCAAATAATCTGTGAAGGATAGGAATGGGGTCTTGAATATCACACTAGACCTTTAAATGAAGAAGAATGAGTAAAGGAGATTCCAAAGCATAATAGTGATGGTAGCTAGATGTTTTTTGCATCATTACTTCCATGCTGGCTTCTTTTTGAAGCTAAACCTCTAAGCTTTTTACGTTTTTCCAGGCAATTATTGTTATTATTGTTATCTCTAACTTCTTATGGGCTCAAAAAGTCTGTTTCTCCATTCTTCAAATCCACTAGCTAAGCATACAGTAATCAAAACCACAGCGTGAGTAGCACAAGATTGTAAAGAGCTTTGCAGTATTCCTGAAAGCTGTGTACTAGGGATACAGATCTAAGAATAATGCCATCAGACAAATGGACAATGGCATAGAAAACCATAATTCCTTCTTGAAACATTGAGAATTTTTTATTTTCTTGCACTTCATTCATCAGTATTGTTTTACTCCTTTAATTGAGAATCATTTATAGATGATAGTTTTCCCTAGGGTTTTTGTAAAGAGTATGAATGAGATTAAACTCCTCTCAAATTCTGAAGTTAAATATATACAAGTTAATGCAAACTGGTTTAAAAACTGGATGGTCGAATTCTGTCTTCAAGTTTCTGAATGAGTCTTTTGCGACTCTCTGTGAGAGTGGCACAAATGTGGATCAGAAACAATTTTACCTTTAGTGTGCATATCCTATGAGCCTCTGCCTGACTTTACCTACTTTATAGTGAAGTACAGGTCATATCTAGTTCAAATGGAAGGGGATGATATCACAGTATCACCAGCTCTGAGAACTAATAATGACATTTATTGGTTTGCTTAAAGCTTCTATTTCATTTTTACTAGCTATTAGTATCTTTCTTTTTTTGTCACCTTGATACAGTAGTACTTGTGAATGATACCCACTGAAAACTCATTTTTTATTGACAGCCATAATTATTTACTAAAACGTAGGTAGCTTTCAGACTCACTTTTCCCCTACCCCTTTTTTTATTTACTTGTATTAAATGAATTAAAAAAAGTTGCTCAAAGACACTGTAAGTTGCTGTAACCTGCTCTGTATTGGCCCCACTTAGAGCAGTGGGTCAGTCTAGAAGACTTCTGACCTATATTGTGCTACAGTTGTGAGATACAGTTGTCTCTGCCCATGGCAGGGGGGTTGGAACTAGATGATCTTAAAGTCCTTTCCAACCCTAACTATTCTATGATTCTATTCTATGATTTCAAGTTAACCAAAGTGCCTGATATCCCATTTATACAATGCAGCCAATGAAATTATGCTTGATTTCATTTACTGTGATCTGTTAGTTTGATACAGTCTGGTAAAAACTCACCACATGTTAATATGAGGCTTAGTCCAGCCTTGGGAAATCCACAAGAGCAGATGCTATATAATATTAATTTTCTTTTTTTTATTATATGATTTGTAAAAGAGAGGTCAGCAGTCAAACTACTTCTGGAGCCCTGTATGGGGCAGGAAAACAATTGCACAATGAAAGGTTTCCACTAATAGGTGTTCCAACTGGAAATAGCTGTGCCTAGTCTCTTGCTTACCCTCCAACTTGCTATTTGAATAGATTAGGCATGCCATTTATTCAGTGCTTAGAGTAAATGGAGCTGTTTTCAGTGAATCTAGTCCTGACTAATGTGCTTGTTTTGTCTTTTAGAGGAGCTCTCCTACACGTTTTAAGTTGAAACACCTTTTTATTGAAATATATCTGCATGAGATTCTCCAAAAGTGAGGAAAGACCAGTTTAGTTATTTTAATGTTGATTTGGATAATGAAATCTGCCACGTGTACTGGGAATGAAATACTTGTGTGTGTGTGTGTAACCAGTGAAATGGTACAGGCCCAAGGGAATACAGATTTTCCCATTATCATCTATAGCTTGCCCCTAGACTGAGCTACATATTTTAATATGTGCAAATTCCTAAGGAAATAGAGATGCAACTTTTAAGATGTTTTTCTACTACTTTTTATCAACTATAAGCTCTGGGTGTGAATGCCTACTAATGTTCAGCTTGTTGGTGTATATTTTGGATATCTTGTGGATGAATTCACTTCTGACTCAAAAGGCTGTTGGAACACAAAAATCAAGTGTTTCTTTTTCTGCACTTGTGATATTATTACACGTAGGTATTAGAAAGACCAAAGCTTTAATGCATTTTCTTGAAGCTTAGATTTGATGTGAGGAATATAGTGCAAGTTATTTAACTGATTCTCTCCTTTTTCTCACCTTAAAGTTAGCGTCATAGCTCAGACAGTGGTGGAGGACCACTTAACTATCAGAATTTTGAAAGTACCCTAAAAGTTACACAGTAAAATATAAGCATTACTTCATATAACTTAAAATAAAATAAATAAATAAATAAATAAATAAATAAATAAATAAAAATAATAAGATGAGATGTAGTTGTTAGGAGACTGGAATTTGTGTCTCTTGTGACTTTTGGTTGTTATTTTTGGCAGCCTCCCCTGTCTTGTTTTCCTGCTGCCTTGGAATCAATAGGGATTTGCACATGCAAAGGGCATATTTATATCTTTGAGTCTTAGCTGACTACAGAGGCTGTGACACTTTGTCACCTAGTTAGCAGAGCAACCTCCTTTTCAGGTTGCATTTGGCTCTTGGTACAGAGAGGTATTGTTTGATCTCTCCACTTAAATGCATATGGAGCTTTTTAACAGTCATGCATTGCAGGGCAAAGAAGCTCATCACTGAAAACGTGATGAGCACTATAGGAGGTGAGAGTGACTTGTATTCTTTTTTTCCTGTTATCCATTTTTTTGTGACTCTTAACTAGGCCATTTTAACCCTTGTTTCTTCCAAGGTTAATGGGGATATCCAATGTTTGCACAAAAGGTTAGAAGTTAACTCCAGTAAGATCTTGAGCTCTTTCCATAAACCACTGGTCAAAGATTCTCCCAAGAAGTTGCAATAATGGAGAAGCCATGCCTTGGGTAATATGATGTAATTTCCCAATGGTGGAAACAGTGATATTTTAATTGCTAAGCTGTCACAAAGTTCATAAAAAATTCTCGTGGATACTGAGAAAAAAATCTGCCTGATAGTAACTTTTATCCAGGAAAGCTGCAAGTGGAAGGAGATCCTTTAACTTCATTTCTCTCATTCTTCAAAAAAGCAGGATAAGTTAATGCTACAACTGTCTGAACAATCAAAACTAAAATGTCATCAAGATTACACACCCAAGCTGTAAGCAGAAGGAAACAACACATAGGGGACCAATATTTTTAATGTGGTAGGTCCCCTGTTGCTTATGTTGCAGCTGTTAGCAGCAGATTGGCACATAGAGTACAGGATGAGATGCTTAATGCTTTTAACCCATATAGTTTTAAGTGTTCCTTTAATTTACTGAAGGCTTTGGTTACCAGTTTAATGGTATTCCACACCCTAAAGAGAGGAAGTACTAAGGTGCTTAACTCTTTTTAAAAATTAAAAAGGATTTAAGTGCTTCATTCTTCTAGAATAAGGATATTATTCAAAAAACCTACCCATTATTTTTTTTGTAAGCAGCTTTTTCTATTAACTATTTGATAACTGTATCTGTCTCTTAATGATATGTGGTTTCTGGTTGGGAGTCATCTTGCTGTTAAGAAACTGGGATGTTATTCTAGTTCATCCTTAAAAACCATTGTGGATAGAGAGATTTGCCCTGTTGACCTTTTGACTGTTTTTACCTGAGGGTCCTCTAAAGCAAATGGGTGATGCACTGTAAATCCAGCAGGAACAGGATGCATCTGAGAGCTGTTGAGCCTGCAGTGCCTTCTTTGCTGGTACAATGAAGGATTCACTTTTCACTCTACCACTTCCAGCATATTCTCCCTTTTTGAGCTACAGATGTTACTTTTGTGCAGTATGTTTAATGTGGTGGATTCTTACAAGAGAAAGTACATATGCAAATGTAGAATGAGGTAAAAAAACCCAAACCAAAACCCAAAGAAATTATATTCACACTTCACAAAGTTTTCTATATTTACAAAACTTAAACTTTTTGTCTAGCACATCTTCCTGTGATGTACTACTACTTCCTTTCCTGTTTTCCAGAAAAACTCATAGAAAGAGCTCTTGAAATGAATTAAAGAAAAACTAGTAAGAAACATGCCCTTGATGTTTCTGCTTTGTAGTTCCTGGATATTTGTCTGGATTCCAAATTCCTTGTGAAAAGAATAATCAGACTCTTCTATAGGCAGCATTTTTGCTACTAATCATTTATTAGAATTCAGAGATGTCCACTCAAAATGTTCAGTGTGGTGTCTAGTCAGAGTTATAAAGGCATATAGGGAGGGGATGTGCAGCAAGCACACAGTAATAGTGGAAAATCAGGATGGCCTGATTTATTCTGTTTATTTTAGTTTTTTCTTTTAAAACCTGCTTTGCATGCGCAGTTAGCTTGCCATATAGGTTTTCTCTAGGTATGTGTAATACATGTAAAAGCATGTAAAATACATTTATATAGAGTCAGATGATAAAAAAAATGCTAAAAATGATTGTGGTGAAAAATTGTTTTAAAGATCTTTTGGAGTTGTCTTTGGATTTAACAACTCACAGCTGCTGCTTTATCTGTAGTTTTATATTGCTATGATTCTGAAATCCAGTGTTTTAATAGCACATGAGTCTTGAAAATACAAATTTACTCTTTAAGGACACATTGCACCCTGAGCTTATGAAGGTGTGTAGTTTGTCATGTTTAGAAGCGTCCTCTTCAGAGTGCAGAAGTTTCACATCTCCAAAGTAATCCCAACTGTTTCTTCCAAGAAAGCTGTCACCTTTCTTAGAAATAGTGTTGCCATAATGTAGCCATGTAAGGTATAGCAAATAGGGTTTTGCGGACAGACAGTATCTTGTATTATAGAGTAAAAAAAAAAAAATAAAAAAAAAATAAAAAGGAAAGAAAGTACAAGTTTTTAGGCACACAATAAGTTTTTATAGTTTTTTCCTTATTAATGAAAGCAGCAGTGAAACGTCTTCTATGTAATAAGGTCCCTGATTCCAAAGATCATAGGTTGTAATGCATTTGCCTCAATCTGATGGAAAGTTTCTTCAGTAAGCAACCCAACTAAAAATTTTCTCCAGGGCATTTTGAGCAAGAACGATATATTTGGGGAAGGAGGTACAAACATGTACGTTGCAACCCTGGGCAAGCTGTTGGTTGGCTGGTTGCACTAGAGGTCAAAATCAAGCACTCATTAGCCAGGAGATGGCAGGAAAAGTCTGTGTCTAGCATGGACCAGATGAATGGCAGATAAGCAACATGAACAGAGTGAGCAGGTGGCAAAGGAAGCAGGAAAGCCACACCTGGTAGTCAAGTGATGTGCAGGGCAGCTGCTAGAATAGTTTGATGTGACATTTCCCTGTACACAACTTCCTGTGGTACTATAGTTATGTTCAGTTATGCTATAGCAGCCAGGATGGGGCCATGGTTTACAATTTCAAGAGAGGAGCAGCCAGCATAAGTAATAATGAAAGCAGTCTTTATGTCGCTGTGTCAGTGACATTTCACGAGCTCCTCATCAAGCTTTACCCTTTTCTGCTGTAGTATTTCAGGGCAATAAATATTATCTGTTGTTAGGGAGGTGAGATCTCCGATTTGTTTTCAGTTTCTCAGCGTAAGTCATTGTTAAAGGTATGAGAGATGGCTTGGAAAAGGAACTTTTCCTACTTTCTTGGTGCTTTTAGAAGCCTCCACCTGAGAGCATCCCCCAATTTATTAATTCAGGTGTAATCTTCCCATTGTTTTGTTTTAATCCCTGCCACCACTTTGGCTGCCAGTGAATCACCAGTGGCTACTCTGTTTACTAGGTGTCTTTTCAGAATTTCTAAATGAGAGCTTCTTCTGATGGGCTGAAATAGTGGACTCATAGCTGTGTTCTGAAAACACTTCCTCTTCTACGCTGAAAAAAATGCAGTAGGCCTTGTTAAAACATGCAGGCATCTCCCTCCTATCCCCAAACTTAGAAGCTTCACTGAACATGATGCAGAAGAGGCAAAATGGAGAAAATGGATGGATCATTAGCTAAGGGGTAGCTAAAGACCCCTGTATAAAGTGATAGTGTTGTTTGTGAAGAAGCTGCAGGATGGAGTAGAAACGATTGTTTCTTAGTTATTATGGGGCTCGCTTTACATACCCTTTTCATTTGTTGTTTTTTTGGGGAAAAGATTATGTTTACAATATGTAACTATAGTTTTTTAGACAATTAGGATTATAAATATGCAACAGTTCTGAGTGTATAGAAATCAGTGACTCTAACAATGCCTTCATCCTGATATTTGTATTGTTATCTGAAAATGGGCAACAAAAAGACTAATGTAATTATATTTAACTCTATTGTCATAAAAATAAATGGGACATCTTGTAATATACCTCTTTTTTGCCTTTTTTCATCAAAACAATTAAAGGATCAGATAATCCATTCACATAGCTTCAATTTATTGTTTCAGCCTTATATCAACACATTTTAATGCTGTGCTACTGACAGGTTCCTTCCTGGTAATGTTTATCAGCCTTCATTTGCCTGTGCAAAATGCATAACGTTTTGCATTCTGATTAAATTACTTTTAGGCTTGAGGTTATTTAGTATGCTTGAAGAGAGGAGCATCAGTAACATTACAAGAACTGTTTATCTGTCAACCAATGATAGTCTGATTTCCTACAGTTGGAAGGAATCTATTAATATGACAAAATGCTGCATTTCCCAATAGCTTTTATTGGATGTGTGTTTCAAAGAGAATCTTTGGGATGAGTCACACATAGATTGTGCACCATTTATCTTTTATTAACTCATCTGGAATACCAGAGTGAGTAATTGGGATTTTCAGAAGTTTATGATATCGGTACTCAGCGCAATGTGCAAAAGCTTAATTGTTTTTAGTTGAGCAGAAGTACAATAACCATTTCCTTTCCATTCAAAAGATCCTTTTGGGCTAAAGGCAATCAGAAATCTAAACTGCTTTTTATAATTCTTTTTCCTCTGTTTATTTCAGTTTTGACAGTTGAAGCCTTTCTCTGTTGACAGGCTCCAAAACAAAGAATTTTATTGTTCTCCTGTGCCTTACATTTCTGAACTCAGAGAAAGCATATGGTTATGCCATGATATCTACAGAATTGCATAACTGGCAAACATTTTAATATATCATGTAAAGCTGTTAAATTTTTACTTTGCACAGTCAAATGAGTTAGCAGAAAAATCAGTGCAAATAGCGGAAAAACTCTTTTGCCTATATAACACTGTTAGGTAACAACTAAATAATTTATAGATCTTGTAGGATCATCAGCATAAAATCCTGAGGAGCAGAAAATCAGAAGTTTTATTTCTAGCAAGGTAGCCTGTGCATCAAAGACTGGCAAATATTAATCCCGAAGTTGCTATAAAACACAAGTGTGCAAACAAAGTGAAAAGAACATGGCCCTGAGACTTACTAAAGGTGGAAAAGAACATTAGCTTTCAAAGTGAAATATTTTGCAAGTTAGCCAGCCAAGAACAATGAATGTTCTTGTAACATAAGGTCTGCCTAGGCAGGCACAAGTAATAACTACTCAGTTCAATTAGTTGACATGTTTTGTCTTTGTTCTACTGCTCATTGCTACTGGAGCTGCTTTAAGCTGACAATGTAGAACCTGCGGTAGAGACAGAAAGCCAGATGTTTCCAGGACACAAAGTCTGAGGAGGGGGAGTGTATCGTGGAAAAGAAGTTGTGACCTTCCTGAGTTTTGCTTCTTTATATGCTCTCCGCTTCCTGGCAGTTGGTTTCCCAGGCTAGATCTCAGCCCATCCCTGTGTGTGGTCCTGGAGACAAAGGTTTGCTCAGGTACTGGCCCATGGGAGCAGCTTTGGGCTGCTGCTATATAGCATAAAAGTGATGTGCTTACATCTTAAGGCAGATTGTTTGAATAGGAGTTTTTTCTGTTTTGTTTTCCATTCCTTTAATTTCTTCTCTTATCAGCCTTTTAAGAAGCTTCCCCTTTTATAATTGAGAATTATCCACTTTTCTTTACACATAGCTCTTGAAAACTTGAGTTTCTGTTTAGTGAAGTGCAATCACTGTCTGGTTTCAATCTAGCCATTGAGAAGGAAGAATGCATTGCTGAATTGTAATGAAAGCTATTTGGAAAAGGAATACTGAATCAGTCACCATGTGCATATAGCATTCACAAAAATTCTTTATTCCTTCAGTTGTGCCTGACAGTTGACTTACAATTTTAACACAATTGCTCTCTTTAAAGTTAGCTTCAGTAATGAGAACTACTTCCAGTTTTACTGGGATGTGAATGTACCAGCACTTATATTTGGACTTTTGAAATCAGGTCTGTTTTGATGACTGCTTTTTATGCTATTCAAGAGATGTGCAGATCTGAGTAATAATTCATTATGCTTTCAACAAATGCCAGACATTTGAGTTTAGCCCTTTCCCATGAACAAGGGAAGTTTGTTTTGCATTTGAAACTCATTTTTTTAAGAAAATGCTAATGGGTCTGATAACAGTGAAAGATGTAAACTGCAAACAAACCAAATTTATTCCTCTCAGAAGGGGAAGATGGGATTTGTTACCATGGACACAGGTGGAGCACAAGAGACGTGGTGGTTTTGTGCAGAAATATCTACAAAAATATTCAGTCCTGTTTTGAGGCTCATTATCAGGATGTCAGGTAACTGAAGCAGAAGGAAAACACAAGGAAGCAGGAAGTAGAAGTGCAGGAGCATAAGGCTGTGGACAGAAATTTACTGTGATAGGCTGGCTGGGTCAAGATTGTTGGTCTCATGGTGTCCCGCTGCAGAAGGCACAGCGTCCCATGGCAGTGTGGTACCTAGTAGTCCATTTTAAATGAAACTATGGGTCTAATTCAAGTAGGCTGATTAAATTGTTCATGTCGTTATACTAATTCATGCTATTATACTAATAGCTGCTGGTTGCTATTATACCAATAGCTGCTGGTTGCTTGTCCTGGGTTGAGCACGACATTGCTTTACACGAAAGGAGCTAGGGAGAGAACACACAGCTGCTCATCTGAGGAGAGCTGGTGACCTCTCAGCGGTGAGTAGGACAGAATGGTCACAGAGCAGCAATGCCTCAGCTCATGCCAGCCTGCAGCCTTAGACAAGAGGATGACAAAATTATTAATCATTATTATTATTGTAATATCCAATGACTTACCAGGAAAAGCTTCCAGCTCCCCAGCCACTGATCCAAACAGAGAAGTAGCCAATCCCACCTGTAACATGGAAGCCTCACTAGAGAGTGACAGTGGAGTCATGGGCACATGCAATTACAATAAACTGCAAAAAGGATGTTTATCTCTGATCTTTTTTCAGCAAGGTGTAGGTGTCTGCAGAGAGCAATCTGAGTAATGCACTTGGATAAGTGAGATAAGCAACTAGTCTATTTTAAGAGGGTAGTTTTCCTCGTGTTGATTATTGCACTTACCACCACCTTAATGCAGAGAGGCTTAGCTTTACAGAGGCCTAGAAGAGTTTATTTAAAAAAAAAAAAAAAAAAATCCCATTTAGGATAAAATATTTGCAATAGGGTCAGATTGAGGATTTTTTTACTCAAGATATCTTCCTTAGCATAGGCATTTTGTTCCAGGATATTAATTTATCCATATAATGCAAAATATCCATATATGTGGCACATGAACAGAAGGATATACTGGCACAGGCAGTTTGATGATAGTCCCTAATTCAGAGACAAAGCAAGATGCTAAGCTATTGTAGCTTTTATTTGCATTATATTTTGCATTATTTCTAATTAGAGAAAAAGATCCTACCAAAAAAAGAAAAAGAGTATAAATGCAGTTTGCCATATTTGTAAAGCAGGAAGATTAAGTATTATTTGGAAGAATATATAATTTGGCAATAAAATCAATTGATACTAGAGGAGCAGAGAAGTGATACATGACACTATTTTATGTGAGCTTGTCATGGGCAATGGTTGTTAGTCAACTCCATGGGCGAGAGGATTATTCAGCATCACATGGTTTTGAGCACTTTGCCAGCTGGGAACTTCTTTCATACAGCATCAGATTACTTCAGTTTCTCAACATAAGAAGAACTGTGAGATCTGAGGTTTCAGCTATGTCATTATCAGACTGTTTTGTAGCTTTGAGATATCATGTCAGATCCGAGTTTTTCAGATATCTTCATAACATGCTTCTGTAGTTAGCCTAGAGAAGTGGCTTATGTTGTCACTTCTGCTAGGCCATGCAAAATTACCTAAATCAATTTATCTCTTTCTCAAATAACCAAGAAAGCAAACTGCAACTGAAAGATTATTGCTGTGTTTGAATGCTAACCAGGATGGTGCTTTTGAAAAACCCTGTTTGTGTAGTATATTGACACAGATTTCAGAAGCAAAACATCTGGTTTTTTTGCTTCCCAAATCTTGCAATTCCAGGTTTCTGTGCTTCCAGTGTAAAGAAGGCTGCAACCATGGGCTTTTGTGAGTTTCTGTGCAAAGAAATTTGAGGAACATGGAATAAATCAATTTAATATAATCACATGATAAGACAAACTCTGAATGACAGAGTCTAAGCCCTCCAAACAGTTCTGAAGGGCACAGAACTGTTCAGGACACTTAGAATTTCAGCTGAGAAACTCATACTTACAGCGTCTCACAAAATCCCTTCTGTTGAAGGCTCCCACTGGGTATCTCAACAGTTACAGAGCTCTCCCAGAACCAAAGGGAACCTGCCAAGTCCCTCATCTGCTCATACAGGACACACAAGAACAGAGCCATGTTTTCTTCCCAGGCTGTGTTTGTTCATATTGTGTTTATTGTGATGACCATATCACACTCTTTCTCTTGATAGAAGGATGTTACTGTGCAAATCGTGCCGATATTTTTGATGGACTTGATAGACGAATAGGTTGCTGTCAGAACACCACCATGGGGAAAGGGGGATGGTGACACAGGGAAATTTCATGTCATACTGCTCATTTCTGTCTCTGAAAACTAATTTTAAGCCAGAAAAGTGAAATGATATTTGATATTCTGGGAATCATCAGGAAGGAACTGGAAGGAACAGTTTGTTTTGTGAGAAAATGAACAAAACAACTATTCTAAGCTACATTTGTTATAGCCAGAAATTGATGTAATATCCAATATCATCAATGACAATGCTGTACATGCTCATAAACTTCTGATGATGATCAGTACTAAGCAATGACAAATAAAACTTTGCAGGGAAAGATAGCTCAAGAAAATCAACTTACATTTTAACCATGCAAAAACTGTTTTGAAATGACATATGTTTTGTGGGAGGAGTCAAATAATTTCTAAACCAGTGGAATTCTTTCTTCCAAGAGATGAGGTAATAAAGATTTTTTTTTTTTTTTTTTTTTTCCCTTGAAATAATAAGCTTCCTCAAGTTTCTGCGTATTTTTTTCGAACACCTTAGAACTGGATTTATATTTTATTCACAGAAAAGGACCAGAGCAGGATTTCAGGTCATTTCCTGGTTGATTTTGTTAAAAGAAGCTTCAGAGCTATAATGAGCATACTCAGGACAGAAATCTCAGAAGGTCAGGGGAATCTTACAACAGCTAGGATGAAAGAGTTTTGAAAACTCAGATGCCTTATTTTTTCTTCATTATTTATTCTTTTTGCTGTATCAAAAGCAAATATCAGTATCACACAATGTATCAGAAGAATAATTCAGAATAAGGGTAAAGACTGTGGAGATGGGCCTGGGGCAGCAGTTACCTGGATGGAACGTAAGTCATGCTGGAAAAACATCAATAGCATAAGAACTGTAGATTATTACATAAACAATAGTTTACCCTTGTATTTAAGTAGCGTCTGTTCAAAAACTGCGTTGTGTATCCAGATTTTTGAGCTTGTCATGATATCAGGCTTGCTTTTCTGTATATACTGCTGCAGTTGTTTAAGCCCAGCCAGCAACTTAGTGCCACCATCATCTCAGCCGAAACCAGGAGAACTGGACTAAACAAAATCTCCTTCTTCTTTCTTTGTCACAAATAACTTTCTGTGACTGAACTACTGTAGGTTTGCATACATCTTCCCCACAAACTATACTAACTTGCAAAAAAAAAAGCATGTATCTTTTTTTGTCTTCAAGAAATTACTTAAATCTACATGCTTTAAATTTCTCTACTTTCAAATCTTGATGATGAAACAAGCATAAAAGTCTTGAGAGTTTTTTCGGGAGTGTCCAGACTTTTAGGCAGTTTTTCAGTGAGATTGAAGGCAACAATTCAGTGTTTACCATTGTGACTGCAATATTTATCATTTGGCCTCTTTAGGATTATCTCCGAACTCTCAATGTCTGAACTGTAACTGCTCAATACTGTAATTCAGTTCATTGAACAAAAAAAAAACCCTGAAGTAATTCTTTTTGGAAAAGGGGTAGCTCTCCTATCACTGGTGTTCTAATGATGGAGTGTCATTGATTCTTTATTCTCCTTTATGTGGACTCAGCTAGAGGATAACAGCTTTATGGCTCCAAATTTATTTCCCTTTTATTTTTAGTAACGAGACAAGAGAAGTGACTGTCTGAAGTCATTACACATGAAAAGGAAATTTGAAAACTTGAGATCATTCTGTGCCATGAATCTAAATGGCCGAAATATGAAAAACAAATTGTGGCTACTTTTCAAAAGAAATTACAGTTTCCTTATGAATCTACCTCCCATCCACCTACACCTTTCTTTCATATGCAGCCAGTCTTAGTTATTTATGGATTACTGTATTTGTATGTAAAATTTGTATTATTTAAGTGTGTAGCAGTTTACCATTAAATCTAACATCAAATCATAAAATGACAAATGGACAAACAATTCCATTAATTTTCTGCGATGAAGGAGTTAGTTTATGAAATGGAAATTGTTTCTTCAGTCAGTGACATCAAAGAGGATGATGCAGATGAACATAATAGACAGCTCCATATTTTCCAAATATATCACAAATTAAAAAAAAAACAGCAACAACAAACAAGCAAACAGCATATCCATGAGGAAAGACAGGCACGATATAGCATGAGGCAGCAGCAAGAAACTATGGAGCTGAAAAAATATATTGGATAAAATGAGGAGAAAGTAGCAGTATGTGAAAGACTTGCATTTCCTATCAGAAAATACATACAACAGGGTAGAACAGCCTCTGCTAGGTGGTACCTTTCCAGGTGGAGGTGTCTCTATCTTGTTCTGCAGTGAAAACACAACCCTGTTCAGCAGTTGGGTCTGGCCTCATATAATTCATAACTGCACCAGACCCCTGGCCTTTCTTCCATCTGCTCATGGGTCTGGCCCCAGAGACTGGACCTTTTCCAGGATGTACACCTATGTGAAACCTCTGCGTGTGCTCCCTTTCCTGTGGTGAATAACCCTAAATTGATGTGGAGACACTTGTGAGTTTCCAGTAGCCTTAATTTTGCGTATTTGTGGTAACCTGTACATTTTCAGTTGATGTGCTGTCATACATTGAAATAGTGAATTCTCTTAAGAAAAATATATTTTAACAAGATTTTTAAAGTTCAGTTGTTTCCCAGTCTTTAAAGGCACAAATATTAGCAAAGCTATTACGTAGTTACTTGGCACCATCTCTCCTGATGATTAATGTATTGCACACCATGTTTCTGCTACAGGCACAGAACAGCTTTCCAAGTAGCAGCAGGGGGTTGAACTAAGATGGTAAAGAACATTTGTGCATGCAGTGTTTAGTAACTATTTAGAAAAAAAACTGTTAGGTTTTTTATTGCAGAAAGTCCACTAAGGATGAGCCCAGGAAATAAATGAATATAAGGATCGATCAATCATTTGTTGAACCGGAGGGCAATCATTCATTACTGGCAGAATCTCTGCTCTTCGTTTGCGGGACTGTGTTTTAGTATTGTAGGCAATTAAGTGCATGCATTAAACATGAAAAAAATATCTACTCTTTTTTGTAAAGAGTTCAGTGCAGGAAAGCAGTAACTGCAGGGGGTTTTCTCTCTTCTTTTTTTTTCCCCTTTCTTTTTTCTTTCTTTTTTTTTTCCCCCCTTTTTTTTTCTTTTTTTTTTTTTTTCCTTTTTTGAACAAAAGAGGCTATGTGGTGAGTGGGAGAGGGCTGGGAAGCAAGATGCAGCATATAGCTGGAGTAGGCTAGACAGCAAGTCAGAGCAGCAGCTTGGAGAGAGGCAGCACAACCCTGCTACAGCCTCAGGACAAGAGCTGGGGACCAGCCTAATCAGCTCCTAATCTTCCCTGAACTCCCCGTATTTGCCTTCCTTGTGCTGAGGAAGCAGTGATCTGGGGACAAGAAGAGACTTCAGAAGCCAGAAATTGCTGATCATTACTGACAATAACATTCATGGAATGTAGCATGTGAATTTAAAACAATGCACTTAAAATACAAACACTACATGAAAAAGAAATATAAGTTTCTACTGCTAAAGAGCTATATCTACTACAAGCCATGAAGAAAAAGCGAAAAGGGTGGGCTGGGGTGGAAAAAGAGCCTTAATTCATAAGTGTACATGCTCTGGAAGAGTAAGGCTCTCTAGAAGGTGCCTGGCTATATAATGTAAATGTACTCAGAGACACATTTTACTCAAGCCTTAAATGTGACATTGCAAAGGAGTAATGGTTTCATGGTGTATGCATTCAGGAAATTCAGTACCAGAGGAAAACTGACCCATAGCACCACTGTTTTATTACCTCACCTCAACCCAAAAATGCAGGTAAAAAAAACAACAAACAAACCAAAACCAAACTAAACAAACAAACAAAAAACCCAACAAAACAAACCTCAACAACAACAACAAAAAAAAACCCACAACAACAACAACAAAAAAAAACCCCAAACAAACCAGAAAACACCACCACCACCAATAACAAAAAATCACTCCAGAATAAGAATAAACCTTCCAGCACATCAGCACAGGAAGCCAGCCAGAAAGTCTGTAAGGCCAACAGTCAGTCATGGCAGAAAGGCAGTACTTAGAGAAGATAAAGTCACTGCAGAGAAGCTAAATGACTCGTCTGTTTTCATTGTTTAACAAACCAGAAGTTCCCCATGGTGGAATGAGATCTCCAGGCTGTGATTATTCACTAAAGAAATTCTATTGCTCAGCAGTGTTCAAAATGTAACAAAATACTGAGGATCCTGACACAGGAATAGAGAATCTCTTTCCCCACTGTATGAAACCAAGGTTTGTCTGCATCTTGAACACTGCTTATCTAAAAAAGATGGATCAGAACTGGAGATAGTCCAGATAAAATGGAAGATGATTAATTAAATTTATAAAATGGCTTCCGCATGAGGAACAACTAAATAAGGCAGGACTGGCCTGAGGACACTGCAAAAGGATAAACTGTCATCTCTCGCTTATATGAAAAAATAAGGAGTTTGAGGTGAAACTGGTAGCAACCAACCTCAGAACAACTAAGAAAGGCTCACTCTTCATGCAAGAAAGGCTAGATAATAAGCTGTGAGCTTCTCCCCCAAAATAATTTCACAGAAAAGGTCTGAGGGTTGCTAAGTTCTTAGTGACTGCAGAGTATCTCTCAGCTATAATACTTGAAGCTGGGAAGGGAAATGTGATTTCCATGCAGTTCCTGCACTGTGGGTTAATCACCTTCTAGTGGCTGCAATTGGACAAGAAATTCTGATGTGGACAGTACCCTTGCTCTGGCAGAGTTCTACTCATTGTAAGAGTTTTATTAACAGAAGTTTACTAAGAATTTACACATCAGCTTCTTCTCCTGTGTGTTTATGAGCTAGGTACGAATGTAATCAAATGTTACTCAGTGGTACCTGGACTAACTTGCTGGTTTCATGGTTTAAGTGTCAGATACACAGTTTGCTGTCCTCATTACTTTTGACCTGTGACCTCTCTTTCAATTTTTCTTTCTGCCCCTGTTTTGAGCCTGACTTAGGGTGGAAGCCTCACCCTCCTTGAAAGGTGTACTCCTAACACACATGCAAAGCACATGAGGGACTACAGACAGGGCTGGAGAAGTCTGTCAACCCTGCACAATAGTAGGCTTCTCCGAGCAGGTTTCTTATGTCTTTTCTAAAGCACATATGTAACAGTTGGGGTCAGACAATGCAAAAAGCGGCGTTAGTGTTTTAGACTTTCTCTCTGAGGAGTGTGGGGTTGCTTTTAACTGGAGTCAGGTCTTTGTTGGCATGCTCTGATAGCTGTCTCTCTTGCTGGATGTACAGTCTCAGGTAGGGCTTGGACTAGGGGAAAAAGTAAAACTGCTTTGACCATGAGGAAAAAATATTTATCAGTAATTCTTTTTTACTATTTTCCCTCTGAATGGCTTCTGCTTCAGGTCAAATAGATCTGAAGAGTGGAGTTATGGCTCTGTCACCCTGGAAGAAGGGGTGGTTGGGGGGGAACCTGCAATTTGTGTGTTGGTCAGAAACTGTGGGATGAATGTGGCTTCTGTCTTCCTCTCTAGCAGCATGCCTTTGTTGAGTGAAGAGCTACTAAGCAACAAGCTTCCAGCATGTGCTTGCTGCAAATAAGTGGTATGAAATCACGTGTTAAGGAGCTGTGAGTACATTTCACACCAAAAGTGCTCTTTTTTTGCTTCTTTTTCATCAAATGTCATTTAAAAGTGCCCATGCTGAAAAACAGCAGAGCAGAAGAGAGCACTGAGCCGTTGCACCAGTGCCAGCACATCAGCTTGGCTGCTTTGCCTGGCAGCTCTGCCCTTACCACTGCAACTACTTCTGCAGTGGTAAAGATGCCTGTAAAGCACAAGGCACCTGTTTCTGGAGAAGCAGATGTTACTGAAGGCTTCTGTGAGCAGGAAGGAATGACAGTGATCTCATATGTGCTGGATAGGAGTGGCCAGTTGGAATTTCCAGAGGTTATGTGCTAACAAGAAATTGTTAGTCAAAGTAATTGAAAATTCAGTGCAACTAATGCACATTTATAGTAGATTTCTTTTTAATAATGTTTCTGAATAGCATAAAATCAAACTTATTATAACAAAATAACATATTCCACTCTTCAGATTATAGTTCTTGACCTTGATAAGCATTTCATAAGAAGCACATTAAAAATAAGTATTTTCATGTAAATTGAGCTGCTCCTTCAGAATTGGTGAATTAAAAAAAATGAACTAATAGCAGATTTTAGTCATAAAAGATTCAGGTTTATAAAAATACTTGATAAAAAACAAATCTGTGGATACTTTTTCTGTTACTCGACACTGAGAGCTTTGGGTTAAAGACAGCAAATCCATTTAAAATTATAGATAAGCATTACCCTAACCTTTCATGCCTGCTTGATGATTTAGCTTGCTCAATGTCATTAAAGGATTTCTCACTGATATGATAATTTCTCATATATTAAGTTGATGAACTCTTTTGTTTCCTCACCTTCAATATAGATTTACTCTTGTTTAGCTTACTGCTATACAATTTCTCAAGGATATTTTAGTAGCAAAGGATCACCCACTGATGTGAAGAAATTGGGAAAGTAGTAAGTAGTAAGAGTAGTAGTAAGAAAAGTAGTAAGAGTAGTAAGAAAAAAAAAGAATCCTACAAATTCATCAGTATTTAGCATCCTTTTGTAGGCATTTGTGCAAACATCATCCTCAGCAAAGTCTCATATTGGACATCTTTTTACTAGGAGAGATTTGGGGTTTGTTCGGAAAAGTTTTCTATTAATGTTTAAAGATCTGATACTAGAGACAGAGTTTATTCTGCAGAACACAAACTTTTGTATAAACATTTCACAGCATTAGCTTAAATACAAAATCATTATATTCAACTGTGAAGGAGCTTCCTTACTTTTCCAGTCAGACTGTTTCAAGAGGATGACACAGAGGAACTGAACAGCAATTTTACAGATGTGAATATATCCATGTGATAGAGGCTTCAGTTTCCTGTCTTGTCTGAAGATACTGTGGTTCAGATTATGCCTTCAGAGGTTCTCATTCAAAAACTTAAAATGGCAGTCTTTTCAAACTAGCTCAAATTTTAACTCTTGCGAAAAAAATCTGGTAAGGTAAATGCTGAGACTTTCTGATTTGGGGTTGTTTTGTTTTGGTTTTTTTTTTTTTCCATGTTAGAGACAATTCAGAAGTGTCAGAAGAGTGCAATGGATCATGAAGGTACTGCAAAAATGGAAATCACTGTTGTAGGGCCTCCAGGGCAAACACCTCAGCTTTATGCTTACACACTTGGATAATTCCAACATCCAAATACTTAAATTCTCAAAATGAACTGAGTGGCTGAATTTTATTGTGTTTTATTTTCAGCCTAAACTCTGTAATGCCAATAATAAAGGGATTTCTACCAGCATGAAAAAAGGAAATAAATTACTTGAAGTGAGGCCTGGTTCTCTGGATATATTTAAGAACTTTAGCAAAATGAGTCAGGGATGAATCAGACACAATTCACCGATTTAATGGGAAAAATGCTCTACAGTTCCAGCTATGACACACAATGACAAAAGTTCCACATTTAAACTAAGCTATTAAAATGAAAATAATAAAAATTTAAAAAGTGGAATAAAAAGTACTTTCCGCAGAAAATTATATTACTAATTTCTGGAAGCAGTTCCCAAATGCAGCTACTGAATTCTTGAGACATATTTGTATCCTAAAAAGAAATAAATTCTTACAGGTTTTAATGGCTACATAAAGATGAAGGCATAGGACAAACCTAGTCTTTGTCTAGTCTGGGATGGCTACGTAGCTTTCCACATCCATGCCGTTTCAGGTGTGTCAGTGCAAGGTCTGAATGCTTCACATCCAAAGCAAGTTGTGAAAATAGCTCTTACTGCCGGCACATACACACTTGTTATAGCACAACTGTCACGTGGAAGCATGTTATTGCTAGAGGCTGTTTATTGTTTCTTAATAAAATCCAAATGCCAGTACCTTACAGAAGCTTTCTTGCAGAGTCATCCTGATTCATCATCACTTCTGTCAAACTTTCTTTTCTGTGGTTGAAAATAATCTAAGCCTGGTCATTGATTCTCTTTCTGATTTTGGTTGACATCAGCAGTTTGGTAGTCAAAACAACGCTATAAATAGAATTGAATTATTTTTAGATATGAAAATAACAGTAGCTACAGATCAGAGCTGATGCTGCAAATGAGCTCAAGTTATTTTAATGCACACTGGAAAGAGACACAGAAGATGGAAATAGAGCTAGGGAGAATGCTTTGACAAGAGCCCTGCTCAGTAACTGCTCCTGTTCATAGCTGAACTATAAAGTACAAAGGGAAAATAAATGCAGCTCATCTGCATAATCACTAAGCCACTTGGTGTGAAACTGCATCTTTCCTTAAGTTTCCTTAACTTGTCATTCCTTTTTCTTGTGTTCTGATAATTTTGGTCCAGAGAGCTGTGAGCAGAATCACAGCTGCTTTTCCAGACAGGGAGCTCTCACTGTTCCAGCTTGTCTGCTCCTCTTCTATTAAAGTAAAACCTTCTATCATTCATTTCTGTGAGATTTAAATAAATAAATAAATACATACATACATACATAAATAAATAAATAAAATGTCCCCAGTGTATCTTGCTTAATGGTTTTTATCAGATTTTAACATGCTGGAGTAGGATGGGCAACAATCACTTGGAGCTCAGGCACAGAAGGCTTTTTCACTGAGTTCAGCCAACTAATCAGCTGCTTCAGCATGACAGTAAATGCCTCTTCACTACACGTCTGTAGAGTCCATCTCATTCATTTCAACAAGTACAGATGTCAGAGAACTTTAATGTCATGGTTACAGTTTCACTGCTGGCCATATTATAAATCACACTTTTAGCTAAGTGGCTCCTCATATACTGGAACTAAAGAGCTGGATAACTGAGGACCACTTGGTTCAGCATCAATGGAAATAGTTTCAGAGTTCTTTGGCTGCTTTGCAGTTGGTGCTGATAGCTCTCTGGCTGAACAACCCAACACCAGGGTCTGCTTTGATCTACTGTCTGCAGAGGTGGGAGAAGCTCATATCTCAGTCCCGGTTATACTTAACAATAGAAGTTGAGTCCCAGGTTAAAATATCTTTCATATCTTCAGCATTATATTCTGATTTATTTCATTATCACAGGCTGTAAGATATTAGAATATTTGAAAAGTAGCAAACCAGTTTATTTAGGATATGCTGACAAATAGCTCCAATTATCCCAATGTCACTTATGAGAAAGCTTCTGGGACTAAAATATCTGTAAACACGTGCAGCACTGTATGGCTTTTGTCCCAATGTGATGAAGTTTTTCCCAGTACTTTGCTGATTCCAAGGGACTTAACAAAAGATAGATGGCTGAACCTCACAGAAGTTTGGCAATGCTTGACTTGATGCTTTGGAAAGCCAGATGATATGAAGGAAGATACAGGGTTTTTAGTGGTAACTAAGGGGAGAAACTTCCTACAAAATATTTTATTACAGAGTCTTGTATCTTTTTAACATAATTATGAGTGCTAAAATTAAACCTCTGTTTTGAGTGTATTTCTATTCTAAATGGTTTAAAGCCTTTTCTGTTTCTATAGTGAATAATAGTCTTTTCTCAATTACTTAATTTTCATGCCATCAAGAAAGTTACTGAAATGTTTTTTGCTTTGTCCAATTTTTAATGGACTCATGTTGACACTTTAGAATATTTTCATCAGAAAAGTTAGAGGGTATTCTGTCATTAGGATTTTTTTTCTTTGTCTTTTTGTGGGGTGGTTGGTTTCTTTTTCAGTTTTGTTTTTCTTTTTTTGGGGGGTGTTGTTTTTTTATATTAGGTGAACAAAAGTAGATAAGTAAAAGAGAGAAGAAAGGTTTAATTTCTCACATACTGAGAAGCAATGTTGCAGGATCAGAAACCACTGCAAATGGTAATTTCAAAATACTGTCGTTCCTCATGGTCGTTGTAGAAAATTGCACATTTAATTATCTTGAACTAATCTTGCTTACTGAGCCTACAGAACTTCAGACCTTGGAATTTTGGGTTTTGTGTCTTCAAATGTCAGATCAGTTTATTTCTTCCTTACATACAGTTATCAAAGTAAAAGCTGAAACTGAATCGACGATAAAGTTTTGCAAGTTTTCAGAAGATGCCCATCCCCATCCACTTAATTCTGTGTGGTTTGTATTCAGTTACACCTTCCCCCCCCCCCCCCCCCATTTCATCTGGGTCTTAACAGTCTGAGAATTTGTTCCATTATATGATGGCCATTATTTGCAATGACAGTAAAAGGAGATTATGAGAAGTAGGAAATAACAAAGAAATATTAATTGGCATCTACGGCTGGACAAATGTATTGAACTAATATATTACATACTCGAAAACATATTCCAAATTTTTTATGCCGACTTCTGAAAGTAAAATGATGAATGTTAATGATATAAATTAAATTAAGAATAAAATTATAAAGTTAAAAGAAATGTAACCACCAGCAGTAAGGGAAAAAAGTCTTCAGACCTTCTGTCTCTGCTGTTTTTTATATAAGAACTTTTCTTACAGTTATATTACAATTTAAAATATTTTTCCATGTCTATAACTACCTGTCTAGCTATCTGATACCTGTTAATTTTAAATTAATTCTGAAAAGCTGCCACAGCTTAGTTCCTTTCTTGTTTTGGTGAGTGTAGAACATTTGCTTTATGTGGTGCGTTTGGCTATGGAGATGTTTGGAATATGATCAGTGTTCTCTGAAGATGTACAAGGCAGTATTCCTCATTTAAGTTCCTTGTGTTATAAATTTTTCCTACTTAAAATAGATGTGTTTGAAAAAAGAAATGGAGTGATCACTGGCTGGTTTTAAGCGGGGTGGATCTGTACCTGAACTGGAACTCCTGAAGCGGGTTTCTTTTAGACACAGAGTAAAACAACAGGTTCCACGAGAGGATGCTATTCATGAAAATGAACTGGTGTTGGTATATCTATTTTAATACGCTTTGTCTTTGAAAGAGATTTTCAAATAGCCCATGTTATTTTAAAAATGCCTATATATGTGAAAGACTGGAGGACAAGGTAGCAAGCGTCATATAAATCTTTAAATTTCATGCTGGAAAAAGGAACATTACTCACTGTATTTGAACTCAATCCCACCTGCCTAAGAGTTGAAATATATGGAGATTCGGTTTTGGTTTTGATGTATCTTTTCCATGGTAAAGTTAAGGATAGGGCTAAAGTGAAAATTGTGAATTGTCACATGGAAAGCTGATTATGTGGTAACTCTGACACAATGAAAAGAATGAGGATTTTTTTCTTTTTTATTCTTTTTTTCCTGTTTTATCAGCACAGTTTGTCTTTTATTCTCCCCCCAGTTTAGTCACACAGGTAAAACCTCATGCAACCTTCCCAAGCACACAGTGAGACAACATATTGGGTGTTTTCTGTGTGTATTTAAAGAAAAAAATGCCTACAAATTTCTGCATGATGGGAGTAAGACAGACTGTTTAATTTAAATGTCCTAAATAAGTTTCTCTCCAAAGGGCTTGATATAGAGCTTCCAGGCGAGAAACTGCATACATACATGGGTAGAAAGTTTATCCACCTGTCTTTGTAGAAGTTTTAATGTGCAATAGCTGTTAGTTGTACTGTTTGCTATATCCTACTAACTGTAACATCTGTAGTTTTATACCTAATCTTTGAAAACATTTCAATTTTATAATTTTGTATTCTGATTAGAGTTGCAGTCATTCAAAATCAGACCTGTTCAGATTAGCTATTGAGCCTAATGAGTACTAAGTCAAGGAAGTGAATGGTTCATCATAAGCTCGTTACCTGCAAGTCATTCAAAAAAGTCACTTGGTGAATATTTATGAGCTAGCTATTCATTTGGTTTACTCAACAAAATATAGATTCTGCTATTCAGTGAAATCTTGTAGATTCTGCTGAAATACTAGTAACATAAACTATCATTGAAATCCACACCACTATTTCCAAGAAATGTCAAAATCCCTAACACTTTGAGAGACTAAAATTAGTAAGAATAATATTTAAGAATCTAAAGGAGAAAGAAAATCCGCAGATACAGGAAATGATTTATTTACTTTCAATGTTGTTTTTTGACAAGGCACAAGCCTTCAGTTCTTTAATCTTATGAACATTAAAGAGTAAGATAGCCTTCAAACAGCTTAATGTATGTAGATTTCAGGAATGTATAATGATCTCATTATTAATAAAGTGCTTCATGCCTTTGTGATGGCTGTAGGGATGTTGAATATGAGATTTTTCTGACTCTCCAATCTTCTTTTAGGCCATAATATGCTTAATAATTTTGGCTGACTTTTTAATTTCCCTGAAATTAGCTTTTTACATGGGGATATTTTTCTGATGCTGAAGTTTTGGTTTACTGTAGTAAATAACAGTGAAAAAAAATTAATCACTTTGACATGAGATGACTCCATTGACAGAGTGCTTTATACCATTAAAAAATTTATTAGGGGTATTAAATTATTGCCTCTAGTAATTGCCGAGGATAACAATATTCTTTCAACCCAGCAGTTCCAAAAGAATGTTTGTGTCTCCTTGGGCACTGTGAAAGTGTTCAGTGCTGTCTTTTAATGATATTTTTTGAATGATTACACTACTGAGTGATAATTCTGTGCAATTTTACTTGTCTACTAAGAATCTTTAAATCTTCCAAAGCTCTCATTTCACTTCTAGAAACCCTTTCCCATTTTATTATTACAGAAAAGAAGATAACATCGAAAATGTAACAGAGCAGTATTTTGGTTTTTTAATGTTAGAATCATTTAGTTGTTATTACCTGTCTTATTTATGGTACAGCCAAAACATATAATAACTATGCCATAAACATGTGGGCTAACCATTTTTTTTAACCCCAAAGTTATATGATTAATAAGTTATATGATTAAACTAAAGATATATTTTTGTTGTTGTTGTACTAAGTATGAAACTCTATTTGATGAAAGCCAAGATGTAAGTTTAGATCCCTGAATTTTGACTTGCATAAAACATGCCAGTGTTAATGCCAGTGCAAACATCTGTGGTTTACAGGAGAATCATTCAATTTACTGGTGAGGCTGTGACTCTGTGGAACATTTGAGTTCTTACCAGCAGTTACAGGGTAGAATCTTCTATTTGCAGCTAACTGAGTGAAACACTTCCTTTTCCCTATCTGTAATGTGAAGCTTTCTAAACCTGTTTTTTTTAAAAAACATCTTTGTCTTTCTTTGCCTGCCTTTCTTTCTGTCTGTCTCTGTCTCATAAATCTCTACCATCTACTAGTTGGTAAGGAACATCATAGAATGCACAGGTGTAATTGATAAAAGCAGAGATCCTTTACTGCTACTTGGTCACTCCTATAAGAAAGAAATTCATAGTGATTTTCAGAAGATTCTTTTTTTTTCTAGATATAAAATATTTTTTCCCCATTATGCTGTGAGTCTTTGATCATTAGAGATTGGCTTAAGGCTGAGGCATGTAATTTAGTATACCTATCAAAATTACTATTATTCATTATTTTGGATTTACATGTCATCAGGACTAAGGCGTAAGAAAGGCACAGCGTGGAATGAGATGTTACAGTGAAAGCAGAAATGTAAAGGCAACAGGAGAATGTTGTTGCTATATATAGAAATCAAGCTAGAAATAAGGTGGTCTAGAAGAGTTTAAAATTTCCTTTTTTCCTGTTGTTTGGGGTTTTTTTGTTTTTTTTTTTTTTTTTGCATCAAGCTTAGTTTTTGTTATGACCAATCTTTCTTTAATTCAGTGCTGCACTCTGAAGAAAATGAGACATGTATTTGTTATCATAGAATCATAGAATCATAGAATAGTTAGGGTTGGAAAGGACCTCAAGATCATCTAGTTCCAACCCCCCTGCCATGGGCAGGGACACCTCACACTAAACCATCCCACACAAGGCTTCATCCAACCTGGCCTTGAACACCGCCAGGGATGAAGCACTCACAACCTCCCTGGGCAACCCATTCCAGTGCCTCACCACCCTAACAGGAAAGAATTTCCTCCTTATATCCAATCTAAACTTCCCCTGTTTAAGTTTTAACCCGTTACTCCTTGTCCTGTCACTACAGTCCCTGACAAAGAGTCCCTCCCCAGCATCCCTATAGGCCCCCTTCAGGTACTGGAAGGCTGCTATGAGGTCTCCATGCAGCCTTCTCTTCTCCAGGCTGAACAGCCCCAACTTCCTCAGCCTGTCTTCATACGAGAGGTGCTCCAGTCCCCTGATCATCCTTGTGGCCCTCCTCTGGACTTGTTCCAGCAGTTCCATGTCCTTTTTATGTTGAGGACACCAGAACTGCACACAATACTCCAGGTGAGGTCTCACAAGAGCAGAGTAGAGGGGCAGGATCACCTCCTTCGACCTGCTGGTCACGCTCCTTTTGATGCAGCCCAGGATACGGTTGGCTTTCTGGGCTGCGAGCGCACACTGGCGGCTCATGTTCATTTTCTCATTGACCAGCACCCCCAAGTCCTTCTTTGCAGGGCCGCTCTGAATCTCTTCTTTGCCCAGTCTGTAGCTGTGCCTGGGATTTCCCCAACCCAGGTGTAGGACCTTGCACTTGTCATCTTGATTCTGCTTAGTTTACTAAGGCAAATAAATTCATATGATGAATTCTGATAATCATTGAATGGTTTGGGTTGGAAGGAACCTTAAAGCTTATCCAGTTCCAACATCCTGCCATGGACAGGGACACCTTCCACTAGACCAGGTTGCTCAAAGCCTCAACCAACCTGGCCTTAAACACTTCCAGGAGTGGGGCAACCACAGCTTCTCTGGCAACCTGTGCCAGTTCCTCACCATGTTCACAGTAAAGAACTTCTTTATATCTAATCTAAATCTACCCTCTTTCAGTTGAAAGTAATTGCCTCTTGTCCTGTCACTACATGCCCATATAAGAAGTCCTTCTGCAGCTTTTTTGTAGGCCCATTTAGGCACTGGAAGCTGCTCTAATGTCTTTCTAGACTCTTATCTTCTCCAAGCTGAACAATCTTGTCTCCACAGGAGAGGTGCTCCAGCCCTCCTCTGACCATCTTCGTGGAGGCTGATATCATTTTTTCTTTAGGGACCCCAGAGTTGAATATAACACTCCAGGTGCAGCCTCACGAAAACAGAGTGGAGGGGGAGAATCACCTTTGACCTGCTGGTCATGTTTCTTTTGATGCAACCCAGGATATGTTATAATAATGTACAGCATAACAATAAATGTTTAGATCAAATAAAAATACGACATACATGAGCACCAACGCAACATACTAATTGCATATTGCATTCTCCTCTTTTCCAGTGAAAAAGTAACACTTTCTTCATATCAAGGCATTTACCAGGTTGCTTTGTCATTTCCAAATGCTATTGACTGCGTTGATAAATTCCTTGGTGTCACATTACTGCACCCATGCCATTTTCTTGTCTAGACTGTAGCCTCCTATGACAGATTTTTAAATAGATTTTATATGTGCTGCATCAAGGGACATAAATATTTACCTGTAATGTCAAGTCAAAATTAAGGATACATTTTTCCTTTCACTATGAATTCAGCAGAGTAAAAAAAAAAAAATAAAGACAAGCTGTTATTCTACCTATAATTTGCATATTTGTAAAGCCAGCACCTTTTCTCAGGTGTCTGGTACCCCTTCTCTACCCAGTCTTGTCTATCTGTGTGCCAGGCCACTGTTCTTGTAAGCGGACTTTTAACAAAATGAGACACATTGTCCTCAAATACCTGACAAGCTAATTGCAAACTTGCTAAAGCCCTCAAAATGCCAAACAAATTAGTGAAGAGCAAAGCAGTTGCTTTTTAAAAGGCACTGATGACTTTCAGTGTGCTTCTGAATCATGGGCATCGCAACCTGGAGGATGTGAATTGAAGTCCAGAGAAGTCTGTTCAGTCGTGTTGGCATAGGTCTGGTGGAGTTCTTGTGAGACTTTTCAGTCGTTATACCTCTTCTGTTAATGTTTCCCCTCTATGGAGCGATGAGAAAGGTCAAAATCTTTAAGGGGTATATTTGAAGAGAAGTAACGGTAGGTGGCATGTGAGGGTTATTCCTGTTGGGGAGGAGGAGTGGACAAAGCAAGGAAAAAGGGAAGTTTCCCTGTTACACTCATTGCCAGTTCCTGCCATTTCTGTTCATGTTTCTTTTCTAGAGTGAGAATGCTGGGACACTGAGCACAGCAGTTTTGCAGGGCTGTTGTAAGCATCAATCCACTAAGTTTTCCTGCTTGTGAATGTGAAAAACAAATGTAAATGGGTAGAAAAATTCTTTCATTTGAGTAATATAACTTTGATAAAGGCTGAGGTGATGATAAAATTCTTACAACCCAGTCACACATCCTTAGTAAATGCTGCTCATTCAAGCATCTTTAAGGGAGAAAGCATGTCTCTGGCTTCTCATCCCTAGCGTGTCTCAGAGGAGACTTTAGCCTTGCTCTTGCACTTGTTGCTTTTAATAACAAAAGTTTCTTTTTACTCCAGTGGTATAAAATCAGTCTTTCAAATTTCCTTCATCAAAAATAGATTAATGTATTGCAAACTGATGTAGTAATTCCTAGAAAAGTTAACACTAACAGGAAGTTTAGTAGTCATAGCACTGGGGATGAGAGAGTGAGAAATAGGTAATAAATAAGGATAAATTTTGGTCTTTAGCACATAGCATTCCCATTAAGATAAATACAAATTCATTCAAAACAGTAGAATTTGACCTAGTAAGATAAATTGATATCTGACTATTTTGAGAGAGCAGTGAAATGAGAAATCCAGTTTGTATCTGATCTATGGCTTTTTCATCAATATTGGGATCACAAACCATTTTTAAAGGTGGACTGCAATTGCCCTTGGCCATATAAATTAGTCCTCAAAAGGAAGAAAGGTTTGTGTTCCACTTTTAAATTGTCTGTACTTTGTACTGACAGAAACAGGTTAATAAAAACATTAGACGAATTAAACTTAATGACTGAAATGGGGAAGTTCCTACTCTAATTTAATTGCAGTCTATTTAATTAGAAATAGGGTTTATAAGTTATTTAGTTGCAAGGGACAATATCTTTTTGAGAAAATTGCAGAAATCATCTCAGACTCCGTAGTTATAGAAATTTGATCATAGCGTGATAATCTTGCATATGTTTATACGCTGATTTTGGTTTTGTTTTGAGTTTTTTTTCATCTGCTTTTTTAAAGTGACTATTTTTCACCTGGGGCTTTTGAAAAATAGGGATTTTTTTTTTTTTTTTGAAGATGAAATGAAATGAAAATAAGCCTTGTGCTACTTCCATCAGTCATTTTTTATTTATTGCCATACTGATCTAAGGAAGAGGAATGCTATTTTCAAGATCCCTTGAAGCTATTGCAGAAATTCCAGTATGTTTGAGAGTCAGCATATTGAAGAAACAAATGTTACAACAAAACATTTGCAACTGAACGGTCAGCACAGAACATGGGTCCCTGCTAACATTTACTGTTCCCACTGCTAAAAATCTGAAAGAATGACTAATATAAATGAGTGCAGACAGTGGCCTTTTAGTGGGAGAGAAAGGTGTTGCTAGTTCCTGCTCTTGTTAGGCTGCTGATTTATATCTGGAATAAACTGTTAATAAGTCTGTGCTGATCAGGAGGTTTCAGGCTGTTCTTGCCATGAGAAAGGTACCAGTTACATTGTTTTGTTCATGCCAGCCACTGGTGTGGTCTTCCATATTCAGAAAACCACCTATGGACTAAATGGCTTTTTAAAGCTAATATTACTCGAATGAAAAATTTCTGTCATCCCACTCACTTAGAGCCTCCCATGCCTCTTAGCCTTTAATTCAGGCCTCCCACCGCCTTTCAGCCTGTGACTGAAAGAGGGTGGGAGGAGGAAAGGTCATGGAGACCAGAAATAAATTAAGGTGGGTGGGAGATCTAGAAATAAAGTCTGAACTGATTGGTAGGTCAAAATGGGATTGGACTCTAGTAGTAAAGTACAGGCTGAAAGGCTTGGAAGGCTGAAAGGATGTGAGAGGTCAGAAAAAATGTCAAGGTCAAAAAGTGTAGGAGGTCTTAAAGTGGAGGTCCAAAGGAGGCACAGAATAAAGCAGAGTCTCAGAGAAGGGGGAAGACTAGAAAAGAGTAGCAGTCAAAAGGGGTGAAAGTTTGTGTGAAGCTGGAAATAAAGTAGAGACTAAAAGTCATTGGAGTCCCAAAGTAAAATAGAGGCTGAGAAAGGCTGGGGAAAAAAAGTGGGTCACAGGCAGAAATAGAGTAGAGGCCAAAAGGGGTTGGAGGCTGTAGACAGAGGCTAAAGGCAGGGGGTGGGAGGCCAAAAGCTGGTGGGAGGCCCTGTGTTTCTAGAAATCCATTTCTGCAAAAACTTCCCTCTGGGTAGCCTCTCAGTGTTGGGTGGCAGCTTGTCAGCCTTAATTCCTTTTCTGAATAACTGCAGGAAACTAATCTACATTAATACATACAGTTACAACTATTGCTTACTCTATTCTTACACTCCCAAGTTTAGAAGTGCTTGGGGAAGCCTCTGTTTGCAAACTGAAAGTATTTTTATGTCCTTAGAGAAAATTAACTCTGCTTACTCTTTATCTTTGGAATGGAGCTATAGCAGTGGTTTTGATTTACTGAAAAAGTTTTTAATCTGTATACTTTGCTAGTATAAGTAGTGATACTGTACTAGTAGAAGTACTAGTAGAAGTAGTGATACTGGCCTTCCTCTAAGCACAGAAATTGTGTATTTGAGCCACCACTATAAAAGCCAAGCAACTCGAGTATATTGGGAGTGGCTGGGATTGAGTCAACTTTCTCCATAATGGCCTGTACAGTGCTCTATTTAGGATTTACGGTTAGAAATGTTGCTAAAACACCGGTGTTTTGTGTATTGCTGAGCAGTATTTACACAGTGTCAAGGTTTTTCCTGCACTGATTGTGCTATCACTGTAGAGACTTGCATGCCATATGGAAGAACATGATTATAGATGAAGTGTTTGACAACGTTGGCACTTACTGTGTGTTGATGGTGTCAATGCCCTGGACAGAGCCTATGGCAGCACTGATGGTGTCAATGCCCTGGACAGAGCCTATAGCAGCACTCACCACCACTCAAATGCAGTACTACTCAGTTATTTTGCATCCAAGTTTTAGACTATCTTGGGTAACAGCTCTTTTGAACAGGAGAATGGGAAAGGATGAGAATACAGCTTGGAACAGTTTGAAAAATGACTGAAGGCACTGTATCTTGAAACACTGTCACTGTATCATTGACACTCACGTACCCAGCATTTAGTAATGAAGGATCTTGCACTGCTGATTCCCTCCAAAAACTGAATACTGCTACTAATCCAGTTTTGCTGCCATTTCATGTAAAGACCACTGATGCCCATTTATTAAGTGACTAATATGTTCTTGAGAGTTTGGAGAACATGGAATGAGAAACAAACAAGAGGGCATCTTGGGTAATTGGTGGGTTTGAGCCTCCCTTTGTGTTTGTGAAAAGGATGAGAGAACAGGCTGTTTCAGGAGAGCACTCAGAGTTGTCATGATACCTTCCTCTCTGAATTGTTAAGACTCCGAGCATCTGTACTGAAGGGAGGATGCAGATTTTCCAAATTTAGAAGTCCATATAGAGCACATTTTCCTTTCAATGCTTTCCTGTGGCAGTCAATTCCAGCTGACAGCAGGAAGGAATGATGTGTACTAAATAAACCTTATTACATGAAATGTTTTTTCTGTCAATGTCTGCACTTCTGGAAAATACAAAAATGGCAAAACAAAAAGCTCACAAACAAACAAAAAACTCCGACAAAACAATTAAAAAAACCTTATTAAATTGTAACGATTTGTAAGAAATAATGTCTTATGAAATCACTCACAACCTTCTATGTTATACAGAAAGCTGTAAAAAAATTGTTTTATGTTAGAGAATTAAAGACTAATCAGCTTCTGCTTATATTAGGTTGCTTTTATTTTTAAACTCTTATTTTCTACTATGGAGATGACACACACAAAATGTTCTGTTTAGCATTTCTGAGCGATGCACACTAAGCCCCTCAGCTCTACCAGAGCTGCCACTTCAATTCAAACAAAAGCCAGATGAAAGAAACAAAGGATAACAGTGACAGTTTTAGCCTATTTCCAAGCCATCTTGCTTGTCAAATCAAAAGTGTTTCCATGATGAAAATTTGTTTAGAACATGGCAGACTGCAAGTATAGCCATTTTCCTCATATTTGTATCCTATTAGCCTCTCCTCCTTAACCTCAGGAAACAAAGAGACAGAAATGTAACTAGTTGTCTGCTTTGAATACATGATATGTCCACTCAGCATCCTTGGGCAAAAATAGTTGTATATCCACATAAGCCCATAAAAATAACATCACACGCTAGTGAACCAACAGGTTGAAGAGCAGTGCCTAAACAAACATTGTTAAGAACCAGAAAACTCTGAAAAAGATTTTTCTGTGGCAGTGGTGAAGAGCAAGCTCATTTATGGTGACTTTCAGGCAGTTTGTCAAGGGAAGAAAAGATTAAACTAACAACACATGTTATTGCTGAGCTATTTCGACTGGAACAGTCCTTGAAGTAATAGCCAGACTCGTGCAAAGCAAGCTGCTCTGAAGTGTGCAAAGCAACCTTGAAATCCAAAAGTGAGTTGAAGTTTGAAGCATATTCCTTGATGTTCTAGAAGCACAAATTTCATGTTTTCTTATATCAAACCTTTTCTTTCTATGACAGTTTTTTCACTTGGCTATTCAAGATGCTCGAGTCCTGAGCAGCACAAGCCAACACTGAAAACTGGCTATGTTTTAGATACGAACTCAAGAAGTATAAAATCTTTTCAAATCATGCCCATTGTCATTAAACTTACAGCCAGAGGCTCTGCTGACTACTGTCGTAATAAATTTGCAAATGCTATCTCAGTAACAAAGGTGTTGCTCATCATTTATCTCAGCTCTCCATAGCTACGTATTTTAACTGGAATAGGAGACTGATGGAGGGAAGACAGGACTTGCTGGCATTGTTAGTTCTCTCTTTAATATATATTGGCTTAGAACATGGATAGGAGCACACTATTCTATAAAAATCTCACACAGGGCTGACTGGCTCTAAATCAGCTTGGATTCATAGTGCATCCTTACATACTTATTTTTTCTCTGAACTTAAAGATTCTCTTCTTCTGAAGCTCCTGTCAAATCTTTCTGCATCTAGTGAAGAGTGCAGTGCTTTATCCTTATTTCAAAAGTATTCTTCATTGCAGGCATGGCTGCCAAACTGTGAGGGGAATTTATCGCAGCAAATGTAAGTACTTAACTTCAGTTTATCTCACTTAGACTTTACTCATTAAGAGTCATTGATCTTAGCAAAAGCCAACAACTGCTGATGTTTGGTAGCTTACAGAACTATGGGGAAATATTTTCATCAGTTTGTTCTTTTCCACTGTTTTGAAGATATTAAGATTCAATATGCTGTTGTAGGTCCATCTTACCTGAGTTCTGAGAAAAAACATCTGCCTCAATTGGAATGTTTTTCATCAGGAATCAATAAAAACATGCAGTAGATACACCAAGAACAAACCCAATTATTAGAGGTACCTTTGGAGATATGAAATGATTGCAATTTTGTTTGATAGTAGAGATTTGTCTTTACTTCAAGGTTGCCTTTAGTGGTGTTTCAGTCTCCTAACTTGAGGTCTTTCTGCATGCAAAGCCATTAATCTGTGTAAGTCAGTGATATTTTTGATTTTCCCTACTAAAGGGAAGGCTGATCTTGAATCGGCACTGTCAGCTATGACTAACCAAAGACAGACACTAGCTGAATGTCTTTAAACCTTCACTGTCTCCTACAGTTCTTCTGCCATTCCCATAAAGCTGCCGTCATTTCTCTTAACAACTGAAGAGGAAAGAGTATATAATAGCAACTTTACTAGTGTAGAAAGAAAGGTGTAGCACTTGAATTGTCACAAGAGGTATAAGTAATCTCCTTCTTTCACTGGCCCTTATGTCACTTTTCTGTATGGCCTTCTACCGAAGTTAACCTTACTGAAGAGAAATAACCCGAGTATCTGGTTTTGCTCAACTATGTAGTGAAATGTTATGAAATTGCCCTTTTCAAGTCCAGGTGTTGCAACAAAATCTACTCCCTAAGCATTTCGAAGTACTCAGCAAAACTTTAATATGCATGCTTTAGAAAACTGTGTTAAAGGACCGTGTCTAATGGCAAAGGAAAGATATGTTAGATTAGACCTTTGCTGATGCAATACCGTATTTTGTTAGGTATTGCTTCTTTGAATTCAGTTGAAAGATGTTGATCATATTAAAGAGCTGTAACTACATTCTTTATACTCAATACCACATACCTGTTTTTATGCAGCTCAAAGATCTGTAATACTTTTCAGGCCTGCAATGTAGTTTTGTGATAAGTTTCTTTGTGTTCCCTTTCTCTTGTGAAAAGGAAACCCAGTAAAAGACAGCATACTTAAAGGTAACTAGCTTTTCCCACTTTGGTCTTAATATGTGGATTTCATGTCATAGCAATTTTGTAATGCTACAGCTTAAACATTAATATTTTTTCTACAATTCTCTCTGTCAAATAGAAAAGTGGTATAGAAATTAGCCTAAAACAACCACACAGTAGGTTAAAGCCAACAATAATGGAAACTGAAGCACATTTCCAGCTATCATTCCTCATGGATTTACAGCTCATCACCCAGCTCTTGTTGCACAATTATTATTATGGCAATCCGTAGTTCACTTACACAGGTTTTTGTGGATGATTTTTGAAGTCACTGGTCCTTTTCTGCATGAATTTGCTCAAAAACATTAATATTCCACATGCAAAGATACTTCTAAGCCATATTGCTCCTGAAGCTCAAAAAAAGTATTAAGGGTTTAGTTACAGGTTTCTAAATATGGATTTCTGAATACTTGCCTGTATATTGAGCATATTGGGCAGAATAGTAACTGAAAAACACAGAGCAAGAAAGACATTGAGCTATATAGAGAGGGAGTACCTCCTGTTGGTGTAATCTGCAGGCATTCAATATAAACATTTTCTTTTGAAGTTGCTTATGCCTCTGCCTGTTGTACAGACTTTTTTATCTCAAGATGCAATTCAGCAAAAGTCAGATGATGAGGAGGGTTTCCTGGCAGGCAAAGGGAGGGATCTGTCTTATTTGAATGAACTGTCATTGCTGCTAATAGTTGGGCTCTTTTTTGTTTTCTAGCAGAGGATACTGCTGGAACTCTGCACTGGAAACTGTGGGGTAAAACTGGGCCTGTGTAAAACACCATGCTGAACTCACCACACTTTGATTCCTGCAGCACTAAATAGCCCAAAGATTGACACTGTGTTCCTTTTGTTGCAGTCTGCTCCTGAGCCTTACTGTAAAATCATTATCTGAGCAATGTCAGATTAATTTTGGGGTGAACAGTTTCCATTGAAATATCTGATAGAAACACCACCTGGAACCTGTGACTTTATGCAAACACACAGTGTGTTCAGCGCCTATATTGGAGAAATACATTGATGCTCTTTTGTACGCAGTGTAAAATTATCTTTAATTACTGTAGCAAGTACCTTTAGACAGTGAAAGAAATATTAAAGTGGAAGGAAATATCTGTCCCTACCCAACTCATAAAGACTACAAGGAAAAATCAAGGTGTGAAAGACAAGCAAACAAAAAAAAATTGCGTGTAAACACTATTCACTTTCCCCTTATTCTTTCAAGAAAGAAAAATAAAATCCTTCATGCTAAGTTCAACTTAAACACAGTAGTAAGTGTGTATAGGTGATAATCAACCTTTCTGTTCCCCATTGTTTCTCGTTGCTTAGGACCAAGCATTTTCATTTTGACTTCCATTGGTTAGAAACTTTTTCTGTTTTAGCAGCCTATAGGCTTCCAGTAATGTGTTTGCAGAGTTAAAAACAAAACAGAGTCTATAAGTATAAGGAAATTGACTAGAGTTTCATTTAGAAAGGCAATATAGATTCTACTGACACAAGGGAAGGGCCATATAATTTGAAAGATGCTGCTTGCTACAAGCTTAGCAAACTTCAGCAACTGAGGTCATGGTGGTCTGACCTTAGAGTGGAACTAAAGAGATATGTGTTTTGTTGTGCGATTGAATTTCCAGTATCATCTCTTTCAGAGTAATTGAGGTCCTCAATTATGCTTGTGTATTTTCTTGGGATTTGCAATATCTCATTTCTTGATTTTCAGTTATTAAGAACTAGCTTTGAAATGGAATGTCCTCTTTGCAAATGGATATAAGCTAGAAACTACTGCTATTTGAACTGTCATTTACTACCACAACAGCAACTCTGCCTGCTGGGTTCTGCAATTCAGGAAGCAGAAACTTTCCAAATACAAAATTTGGGTTCTTGAGCAACAACTCATATCAACCCAGCTTTACCAAAGAGGCAGAAGGAAAAACGAACAAAATTAAATGGAGCAGAAATGAAACATTTCAGTAATTTTTATTCCAATATTGTCAGATTTTATTTGCTTGTGGCTGTTCAGTAGAGGATAAAAGCATACCCAAATAACAACAGACTGTAAAAAATCTGTGTAGTCTTAATGCTTTGTTAATTGCTTTATAGTTGTGGTATGTTTGCAGAGGTCAGCTGTAGAGACCTTTATTCAAGCCAACAGTATTAAATTTCAGCAGAAAAAAACTACTTCTTGATATATAAACATAAATTTCCTCCTATCATACCAGTATCATTAACTTATTGTAGGTTCCAAAACTCAGTGATGATAGGAAGATTGTGACAGTTTCAAACAGGACCTCAGTGAACCTATATACTTCACAGTAGGGAGGGTTTTGAATAGCCGAAGAGTAAATTTCTTTGATTTAGAATAACTTCTGTGGTTTTTTTTTTCTTTTTTTCAGCTCTTAAGGAGTAAAAGAAATTGGGCCTCTTTGGATATCATCCATGTAAAAATTATTACTCAGATTCTGAGTTTTTTGTCAAGGGGCTGAAATATGTTAGACTGTGTAAAGCTAAGGAAAAATATGACTTATGTTTTCTTGGGTCAGAACTCTCCTGTAAAATGAAACAATTCTAAAACAAAACTTCTGTCACTGAGATCAGATAAAAATTACTCTAAGACTTGTCCAAAAATCCATTTGCACCATGCAAGACACAGATGAAATGTACAGCCTTTCAGGTTAACATTATAGCCAAACCCTGCAATTCACGGCAAAAGTTTAGATAACCCGCAAGATGTATCCTAAAACAAAAGAACAAAAAATAGCTGCACCTTGTGTATTTGTAAATTACAGGAGGCTTTTTGAAACATTATAAGCAAGTACAATTAAAATAGTAAAAGCCCATTGAAACTAATTTTATCTGGTGGCATAAAATACTGTGAAACTATTAATGCAGATCTCAGTGGCAATTTTACAGGAAAATCAGTTAAAATAAACATCACACATTGATAATCATTTGGAACTCTTATTCCAGGATATTATCACATCTGCACATTAAATTAATTTCTGTTGCTACAGAAACGTGTTTTTGTGCTGCACTGCATGAATCATAAAGCTCTGTGTTTTACAAATATATTAAGCTGTGGATCTCGTTGACATTGACTTAACTCAAATATTGTCACAGGAGGTAGTAGTGCAAGTTATGAGAGTTTCTTTATACATAATGCAGTTTATTTAATATACACATATTAAGGGCCTGATTTGTCAGTGATTTAAACACAAGAGTAGTCTTATTTGAAGCCAGCAGGACTATCTAAATTGTTAAAATAGAGCAAAGTACTTAACATCTGAAATTGAGACCTAAAATAGGAATCTGGAAATAGATCTGTAACTGCAGCCCTTTAAACGTGCTTGCTATATCATTAACATTTGCCTTAATTAGGAATTAACACTGCTATTTGAAGCTTAGAATGTCTAGCTACCCTGAGGTGTTTTGGTTTATTGGTTGGGTTTTGTTTTGGTTTTCTGTGGTGGGTTTTGCATTTTTTAGGGGTTTTGGTGGATTGTTTGCGGGTTTTTTGGTGGTTTTGTTTGTTTGGGGTTTTTTGGGGGGGTGTTTTGGGTTTTTTGGTTTGTTCTTTTTTTGGTACAGCTTTTGCTATGCATGCTTTTAAATGCAAATCAAAATCAAATTTAGGTAGAGGAAATGCCAGCTCAACACCTGTCTCCCATCGCCAACTGCACAGAGCCCACGCGAAAGGGCAAAGCAAAGACCCACTGGCCATGGAGAGGAATTCAAGGCGCAGGTGTTTGTTTATACTCATTTTCAGTAAAATTACAAATTACTTTCAGAGGGGAAATGATTAAAATATTACTAATTTTTTGTCCCTCAGAATCCCTAGAATGGACAACTTATCAACTCAAAAAGGATAAGTCTTGTTAAGAAATGGTATATTTGTAGAAAGAGATAACATAATACTAGAATAGATTTAGAGTGTTTTATTTGTTGGTTTTAATCTGAAAAAAGCAGTCTTTCCCTTCCTGTAAATTTGGAACACTGCTGAGAAGGTGGACTTATTTTTAAGTTTTCCTTTTTCCATAACCTCATTTGGAGTCTATCTGCCCTGGGAAATTAGTGGAGAACCACAATATGAGTCTCCAGTGTTTACACAGCACAGTTTAAACCTTCTTATATATGAATGGACCCAATTGGACACTAGGGACCATTCATGAAAGACAAATGAAACTGGCTATGAAATCTGTGCAGAATAGCTAATGTAATCTTTTAATCAATTCCTGGCTTATTTACATGAATTATCCTTTATCAGCGTTTGTATATGCACATCAAGAGTTCTCATGATGGTACAGTGGAAAGCATAATTCCCGCTTGTTTGAACTGATTTCATTAAAAAAGAAAAAAAAAATATTGCTCTTTACAACACACCATGAGGGAATCCAGAAGAATTAAGAATCTAGCACAGTATTCAACTATGAAACACAGCGGTGTG